>NW_015170897.1:39304-42492 GCF_001447785.1 Gekko japonicus | reverse complement strand
TACCCGAAGGAGTCTCAGAGCAGCTTACAATATCCTTTCCCTTCCACTCCCCATGACAGACACCCTGTAAGGTAGGTGGGGCTGAGAGAGCTTTTCCAAGAACTGTGCTTGAGAGAACAGCTCTGAAAGAACTTATAACTGACCCAAGGTCACACCAGCAGCTGCAGGTGGACGAGTGGGAAATCAAACCCGGTTCTCCCAGATTAGAGTCCGCACTCCTAACTACTACACTAAACTAATATCAAACTTCCCACCACACACTTTTATCCCCACACATCAAACACATGGCCAGAGGACCTTGGGAGTCACATGCTGTGGGTCTCAGTGTGTGGGAGGCATGAGGGGTCCCCCATGTAGTAACACACAGGGCATGACAGACCTAATTGGTGGTGCGGGATGAGTGATCTGAATTTCTTTTGTTGGTGGAACAGAAGAGTAGAGGGCATTGACAGAGTACTGCCTGGGCTGTGACTGGATTAGTAAAATCCACGTATAGATAACTACATTTCAACAAGTCTTTTTTACTGCACCAACAAAGGAACACAACAAAGCAAGAAAGAAACTGCTACAACTTTCTGTTTTAGGAACAGGAAAGAGCTGCTTGAAGACAGGAAGAAAAGTAGCAACTTCTTAACAAACATAATAGCTTCCACTACCACCTCTGGGTGAAATAGGTCGTTTACACCTTCGGTCAATATGCATTGATCTAGTTCGGCCACAAGATGTTGACTCTTCAGCCACAGGTTCCTGGGTTCTCTGAGGGGTAATTATGAGAACTGCTGTAGAAATGTAAAGCAACTTACAGTGCAATCCTAAACAGAGTTATTCTCTTCTAAGTCTGTTGAAGTCAACAGGCTTAGAAGTCTGTAACTCTCCTTAAGACTACACTGTAATGAGCGCAAGTGTGTACTGCAAGATCCAGAATATCATAGGTTCAATTATGTTACCATCTAACAATGTGCTATCTTCTTTTCTAAATTTTAAAATGTGTCCAATTACTTTTCATGCAATTCACCAAGTCCACCTCTCCTCTGTTCATGTAGTGCCTTGAATATGTTTGGTTTTGATGCAAGCCTTGGGCCATTCTTTTTTTAATTAAAAAAAATCCTCATTCTTTCCTTTCATTTGTGAATTTTGATTCATTTTATCTTATCTTGATCGTGTGCCTCAGTGACCTGCTTAATCTGTCAAACTATTGAGTCTGTCAGTTCCTTCCTGTCTCAGAGTGGCCCACTGGGGGACCCAGTAAGACCTGGATTAACAAGGTAAACACACAGTGTTTGCATGACTTAATTGCCACTCTACCTCCTTGCCTTCATCCACTGTCAATGGGAGTGAGGTATGATTGAATCATTCAATTCTGCCCTAAAGTATCTGTCCATAAAGGAGGCAGCCTGTTGTGACTTTGCATAAGTCAATGCCCTCTGCCTTGCCTCTTTCCAAGCAGGACAGGTGCTCAGTATAGCAGGCATGTCCAACTTCGAACAGGTAGTGATCTATGTTTTCTGGCCAAAAGTGCTGGTGATCTACCACCATGAAAACAAAGTTTCAAATTAGTTTATCATCAAAAAACCCCAAACACCTGTCCAGCAAACCAGGAGACCAAGTGGGGCTGGTGATCTACCTCTGACTCCTCCGTGATCTACTGGTAGATCACGATCTACCTGTTAGACGTACCTGCAGTATAGCAATGCATGCAGAAACACAGGGACGTGTCCACCTGAGAACATGTAATCAACACATATTACAAAGTAAACCTTTCAGGATCAGAACAGTAAACTGTGCTCCAAATCTTCATTCGGTATTCCTCCATGATGAAAGTAAAATTAGTGAAGACTTCTTAAGTAAAAGAAATCCACAAGTTTAAATTATGTATCTTAGTATGATGGATCGTCTGACATAACATTTGTTTTTCCTGACAAAGTTGACACCTGATAACTCTGTAGTGATTAATTTGATAGAAACACCCATAAATAAAAGAAAATTTAGACATCTCACTATTTATTTAGTGTGTTTACTCCTTTGATATACATATATAATTTGATTCTCTGTCAAAAATAGAAAACCAGGGGATGAGGAGAAAACCAAGGCATGAATAACTCTTACACAGAGAAAAGGATAAAAGCTTGGTGTACTCTTATTAGCTTCTTCCTGGCGTCATGGCAGCTGATGAAAATTCAGGATCTGATCACTTTGTCGTAAGCTGACAGCACTGACTGAATGCCTAGGCAAAATCATACTTTCAAAACAATTCCATCTAAACTAACAAACTGCAAACGCCATCTGATCTTTTGAGAGAAAACAGAAAACGGAGCACTGAAGAATCCAGCCAGTGAAACAGAAGTGGTTATAGTGCCGAAGGACTTGCAGCTGTGCCACCCAGCTTCAAAACTCCACACTGCCACGGAGCTTCAGTGGGTGATCTTAGGCCAATCGCTCTCTCTCAGCCTAAACGACTACACAGGATTGTCCTCACATTGGGAGATGGCAGAATAGATACCATAACGGAATGAAATCTGAGTCCAGTGGCACCATTAAGACCACACTGTAATAATCAGTAATGAAAAGTTAGCAGCCTGGAGAAGGTCAGTTGGGAAGCTGAGACAATTTCACCTCCAAGGCAGTAGACATAACGATCTGGGAGATAGAGAGGTTGCTGAGGAATGACTCTCTGACCCTAGAAAACGTGGGGAGTTTTGTAGACTTTCCTGGAATATAGCTGAATGCATCTGTAAGGCCAAATCCCCTGAATTGTGTAATCCCTCCCCACAATACATTTGATTGTATTTTACTGCAAGAGACTTAGGCTATAGATGATTTTTTTGGCCATGTTTTTTGTCCATGTTTTTTTTTTTTACAATGTCCATTCCTGCCAGCAAAGGTTCTTCTATAGGAAGGCCACAAGCTGGTACAAAGGATTGATGAGAGGATAGAATGGACAAGGGATGACTGATCTGTAAAATGCATTGGATCCCCACTGGGAAGGAAAGTGGGATCCAAATATCCTAAAGAAACAAATAAGAGGCAGAATCAGAGGTCGATTTGGGGGGAATCGCGGGGGATCGCCATTCCCCCGGGTGAGGTGCGGGGGCGGGGCACATGACGAAGCCCCACCCCCTGCTTCTGGCCGCCCCGCTTCCGGCCCTCATTCAGCCAGGAGGAGGCAGGAGAGGAGGGAGGGTAAGTTG
>NW_015170897.1:34872-38549 GCF_001447785.1 Gekko japonicus | reverse complement strand
CAGCTCTGAGTTGGCAATACCTTGGAGATTTTGGGGGTGTAGTCTGAGTGGTAGGTTTAGATTCAGAGGAATTAGCTGTGTTAGTCTGTTGCTGCAAAATAGTCCAAGAGTTCAAATAGCACCTTTAAGACTAACCTTTAAGACTAAGACTGAATGGTGGGTGTGGCCTTATGACACACTTCCGGTGATGGCAGGGGGGGTGGCCTTATGACACACTTTCGGTGATGTCAGGGTGTGTGGCATATGCTAATGAATTACGCTAATGCGTTTCCCTAGCTCTTTTTCTACGAAACGACCCCTGGGCATAATGAAGTGGTCAATTGCACATAATGATGATATGAAAGAGTTTTATGACCTTGGGTAGGTGAGGCTCATGGTTAGGAGCGTCATACATCAAAACACAAAACCTTGAATTGTATCTAGAAATAGTCAAAGCTGAAAGGTGTACATCCTTACATCAGCTGAAAAAGTCATCAAAAACCGCCTGGCCCAGAGAGAGAGAGAGAGAAAGGAAGGAAGGAAGGAAGGAAGGAAGGAAGGAAGGAAGGAAGGAAGGAAGGAAGGAAGGAAGGAAGGAAGGAAGGAGACAGACATATATATTTGTGTGTGTGTGTGTATAACTATTATAGAAAATATTTTCCCTTTTCACTTACATGATTTATATTCCGCATTTCTACCAATATATTCAAGACACTTCATGACTCAATTAAAATAACACACACATCATCTATCGATAAAAACACATTTTAAACAATGCATTTTATTAATACAGTTGATTCTATTTGTTCTATGCAACTATTCATATTTGATAACTTTTGATTAATTTATACTTCCCCTTACCCCTTTCCCCTTTGAATCCCACTTTAAAAAAACAAAAACAAAAACAAATAAACAACAATGAATTACAGAAGAGGAGGAGGAGGTAGAGGAGGACCTGACAACTCTAATTTTGACAGAAGGGGAAAGGGGTGATTTCCTCCCCCTTTCTTTCTTTAAAATCCTTGCAGTGTGATTGTCAAATTTCCAGCCCAGTTAGTATATGGTAGAATATGCTCCCAATTGAGATCAGGGCCCTGTGAGACTTACTGCAGTTCCTCAGAGCCTGTAAAATGAAGCTGTTCCAGCAGACCTTTGGTTGAGGCAGCAGACATCAAAGAACATTGGCCTCTCCTGCTTCAAGTGATCCCTGGCACTATTACGTCATGGGTGCCTGGAGGGACTGACATCCTAATCCAGGGGTATTGAATTCATTTGTTATGAGGGCCGGATCTGACAACTTTACAAAGGACACAGACAAACAGAATCAAAGATTTTTTTTAAAAAAAAACCCTTTAAATAAAATGTGCTTAAAACACTAGCACTCTTGCAATATTTTGTCCATTTAACTGTCTCTGATAACTGACACCTCTTGCTCTGAATTATTGCATCAAAATGTCTGTGCTGTAGCAATCTTGAGTATGCGTGTGTACCTGTAAGCTGCAAACCTACTTTTGATTTATTGACATTCATTACAGAAACCTCATGCTTGGTGTTCTGAGCCTAGGACTCAGGAGAAAACATGAAATGGCTGGGCATTGGAACCTTTTGTATGTAAGTTGCTTCATGTGCTGGTCAAGCACATGAGAAGGCATCCTGACACAGACTGAGGACCATGTGTTTGTCTACAAAACTATAGTCTTCCCCAGAGAAATAACTACGACTTCCTACCAAAGGGAATGTGCTGGGTGAACTTGGTCTGGACACACACACGCAACCTAATCCACCTCACTGGCTTGTTGTTATTTCTCCTCTAAAATAGTTCATACTGAGAAAAAGTGGATCATGAGGACATGAATACAGTGAAATGGGGAGGGAATCCAGTTGCACCTAAAAGAGCCCTGGCATAAAGAGCCCAACAAAACACAAACACACACACACAAACACACACTGTAGCAAGTCACACAAAAGTTCATACCTTGAACAAAACTTTGTTGGTCTTAAAGGTGATTGGTATTTCTCCCATGCAACTGAGGCTGCCCAGCAAAGCAAGCCCTCCCCCATTCCCTCCCTCCCTTCAGGGAGGAGCATCAGCCAGTGGAAGGAATTAAAGTCTTCCTTTTGTCTCCTGCAGCCTGGCCAGAAAGTAAGCTCTGACTGTTCCCTCCCTCCCCCTGAGAGGAGGAGATGGAGGAGCCTTAGCCAGTTCTTTACCAGACTATCTCAATCACACAGGCGAGGCTTGCCTATCTATCTCTCCTGTGCTACCAAGAGAGACTGGTAAAGCAAGCTGTGATGTGGCAGCAGCAAGAGAACTGGAAGAGGAAGAAGAAAACAGCCAGGGCCTTGCGGGCCAGATTGGGGCCCTCTGAGGGCCTGATCCACCCCATGGGCCACATGTTTGACACCCCTGTCCTAATCAGAGCCTACTACTGCCTTCTCCGGCATTAGCCCAGCTTACATTAAATAAGAAACTATTCATCAAGTGGCAAGTAGGCAGGGTCGGCTTGCCCGCTAGGTGAACTAGGCGCTCGCCTAGGGTGCATGGGCCCTCAGGGATGCCAAACTGTGCCCTGCTCCCCACCCCCGCGCACCAAAAAGCTGCTGCTGCGCTGTGCGCCCCTCTGCGGTGGAGCCAGACTACAGCCCCGTGGGCCGAGGGCGGGCTCCCTTGCCTCCACTGCCCGCCCTGCTGGGATTGGCGAGCCAGCCGCCTGCCTGCTGCCTGCCGGAGTCCGGGCTTCTGCAGAGGGGAGGCGCGCACAGGGCACTCGTCTGGAGCCCGGGCGGGAGAGCGGGGGGCGGAGGAGGAGGACCCCAGCTGGGGAGACACTGTGAAGGACAGGGGGGCGCTGTGGTGCTCCAGGGGGGACGCAGTGAGTGGGGATGGGGGACCTTCCAGCGGGAGGCAAATGTGCCTCTCAAGCTCCAATGTGGCGGCACTTTGCTCCTGCGGCGGACACGACGCACATGGATGTCTGTGCATGGCAGGCGGGGGGGCATGTGCTTGCCCACGCAGACTACTCTCCCAAACCAAGCTGAAGCCAAGCACCCAGTTCTTCCTTGGAATGCAGGCTATCCAAAGCCACTCCTCCGAGCCCAGCACGAGACACACGGAACTCTCGAAGGGGAGCAAAGAAAAGAATGGGAAACTCTCGTTAACCTTCGTTTCCCCCCGAAATCTGGGTTAAGGAGACAGGAAACCAAATGCGGGCCTACGCAAAGTCAACAAGTAGCTCGCTGATTCCCACACTGCTCAAAAAGAAAGGGCAGAAAGCTGAAGAGAAATCCCACATTACACCACCGGGCCTGCTCCCCCGCTTTTCTTCTTGCACAGCCTTACCCCTCACAGAAGAATTCGACCCGCCACCCATTATTATTCCTGCACTGATCACGCTGTACAGCTACTGCCTATTCCGACCATAGAGGACAAGCCGAAGGGGGGGGGGGGGTGTTTTACCCCTCACAAAAAAATTCAACCCACTACAAGCCGAAGGGGGGGGGGTAGTGGCATTATGTTAACTGTGCCTGCATGTCAGGGTGCTCAATAGGGCGAAGGCGGTGGCAGCCTACTTCTTAAAGGGGCCCACCTCCTATTCGAAGAGATGTGTTTCCCATCGAGTCTGCAGTGATCGGTGCTTATCTCGAGATTTCCTTCCGAATGCATAATACTCAGGACTGCAGCCCAAATGTATTGCATA
>NW_015170897.1:34443-34631 GCF_001447785.1 Gekko japonicus | reverse complement strand
AATGGGATGCTATTACCAGGTGACCTTATTTATCTCTAGGCCATGAAAAGATTCGGTTTCCCAATGCCACACATTAATCTTCTATTAAAGGAGTAGGGATTTTCAGAGTTCAGGGGTAAGCCTAGTAGGGTTGCCAACTTCCCGGATAAAAATGTCCTGTTTCTTTAATAGAAACTTAATTGAATGGT
>NW_015170897.1:32506-33589 GCF_001447785.1 Gekko japonicus | reverse complement strand
AGGGTGGTAGGGTGGATTAAAAAAAGGGACCCTAAACAAACAAACAAACAAACAAATATGTATATATCAGCTATAGTACAATTGGGAAGGGATGGTGGCTGAAGTGGGGGACACATGTTTTGGATGCAGACGGTCCCACTTTAAATTCAGTAATCAAGAGATTACCAAGGTTCAGGGTTAGAGCTCTCTCTTGGGGATCCAATTCAAGATTAGGGAATAAGCCAAAAACTGAAGTTCTGGTTGGAAAAAAACCTGCCCCTTTGAGGGCCAGGGAGAGAGACTAAGTGTTATAGGTGTGCAATCTCACAATTTAATAGTTAGAAATCTTATTAAATGAGCTGCCTCAGTCATTGTAAGGTGAACTTTTAGTTGTCAAGGTTGACTAAGTGTTATAGGTGTGCAATCTCACAATTTAATAGTTAGAAATCTTATTAAATGAGCTGCCTCAGTCATTGTAAGGTGAACTTTTAGTTGTCAAGGTCTGTAAACTGTGACATTGGGTTTTCCCGTTGTCTGCTTTAGTGCAAGACAGTTTCAAAGCTGTTACAGAGTTAGTAGCACCTCTCTCTTCAAAACTCATAGGTCATGATTCTTAATGGAAATGAAACTTATATACACATATAACTGAAGAAGCATCTCTTTGTAGTTAACTAGGTTTCTCCTTTTCCTTCATCTCCCATTGTCAAATTTAGATTACAAACTCCTTTTTTAATTATTGTAACTGAAATATTTGCAGCCTGCCTTTATTGTGTCAAAATTCACAGCACCGCTAACACCAACTAATTAAAAAAGGAGGAATGAGAGCAAATGTCTCCTATTTAATTGTTTTTAATATTATTGCCAATTGTTCTGTTTCTCTGCTTTTTGCCATTCGTTTGTATGTTTATTCATGTTGCATGGGTTTTATATGCAATGCATACAATATCTGTATTTAAAATATTGCTGATTTACTGATGCACAAAGATCACTCACAACTGAGTATATTTTAAGAGGAAAACTGATGTGAAGATACAGAAAATGGAGTAAAAGGGGGAAAAAAACAGAGGATTCAGCAGGGGTCATTTCCTGCAGGAGCGTACAGGA
>NW_015170897.1:26780-32375 GCF_001447785.1 Gekko japonicus | reverse complement strand
CTAGCAATCCAGAACAGTCCAGCGGCACCTTTAAGACCAAGTTTTATTCAGGTGCAAGCTCTCCCTCCTCCGTGAGGACAGATCTGCACGTTCCCTCCCACCAATATCTAGCAATCCAAAACAGGCCAGTAGAGCCTGAGCGGTGGGTGTTGCCTTCTGACACACTTCCGGTGATGTCAGGGTGTGTGGCATATGCAAATAAGTTATGCTAATGAGTAATGCTAATGAGCTTCTGCACCTCTTTTTCGACGAATTGACCCCTGGGATTCAGCATTCACAAAAGAGAAGCAATATCTAATGGGACTTTGGAGTCAAAACAGCAGGGATGAGAAGTTTGAATTCATATTACTAAACTTACCAGTTAAAAACTACAGACAACAGAAACAGTACCAGAACAATGGTAGCATATTAATCTAACTGACCATCCAGCGAGATCTACTAATGAGCACCTTAATTACCTGGCATCTAAATGTCAAGGGAAAGAGGGGAGGAATTTCACAGGTTTGGTGCCACACAGATGGGAAAGCAGTACCCTATGTAGCCAGAGGATTAAGCTTCATGACTACGCAGGCATTAAAACTTCAGTCTCTTCTCCAAACCCAACATTATATCTAGTTTACCACACTGATGCTCCCTTATATGTATATAGTACTAATGTATTGCTATAAAGGAAATCTAACCAACAACCTGATCCCAAGAAAAGTGCATGTAATAGTCCAACTCCATAAGTAAATTTATATAGTTCTAGTTTAGCAATTTAAACTGTTTGTATGGTTTATGTGGCATATAATTCATACCTTCTTAGCACATTAAATATTCATGCGCACTCACAACATCTCTTCCCACAACACCTCCAGTGTGGGATCGTTAACAGCTCTCACTTGGGCAATTCCAGTTTATGGATCTAATGGCCTCCAAGGGAATTGAGCTTTGTGAAGGAGCATTAAAAATACCCTGGAAATAAGAAGAGGGGGAGCTCTGCCGTGATGAAGATGGTAGCGTGGTCAATGACGTGATTGCAAATGTTTTCTCAGCTTGGAGGGGAGAAAGAGTTATGTGCTCTGATGACACAGCCAGACCTCCTATTTGGCAGGGCAGCCAAAGGGAAACAGGGCTGTCATCTTCCAGGTGGGGCCTGGATATTTTCTGGAATTACAACCTATCTCCAGACTACAGAGATCAGCTCCCATGGAGAAATGTGCTGCTTTGGAGGGCATCATATGGCATTATACACAGTTGAGTTCCCTCCCCTCCCCATAATCTGCACTCCTCAGGTTCCACTCCCAAATATCCAGGAATTTCCAACCCAGAGCTGACAATCTTAAAGGGAGAGAATTAAGATGTCATGATGTATCAGATGAGAAACATGAACCAAGCAAGAGGGAAGTGAAGAGGAAAACAGGGAGTCAAGGGAAAGGAGGAAGAGGCAGGATTTCATGCTATCCTACGTCAAAGACCATGGCCAGTGGTGGAGCCCACTCTCTGTAGTTGCATAAGGATGCAGCATCAAAACTTGTCATCTCTAGGTAAAGAACTGCAGTTACCACTCAGCAATGTTCCCTCTAAGCTGTGGAGTCTTGTGAGCCAAAATTCTACTTTGTGAGCGGCTGACCTTAAAGCTGTGAGCGAGCAAGTTGGCTTCTGCATAAATTAGTTTGCTCTGGAGCCGTCTTTCCTGAGCTGAGATAAAAATGTGTGAGCCAGAGGCTAAAAAACTGTGAGCTAGCTCACACTAACTCAGCTTAGAGGGAACACTGGTTACCAGGTGTCAACAAAGACACTTCCTTGCTTGAAACCCAGTAGAGCTGTTGCCAGTCAATGTAAACAGTACTGAAAGATGAACCAATGGACTGACTCTGTATAACACCGTTCTGTGGGTTCACATGTTCACTTACAAGATATCCAGTCAGAAGTGTTGTGAAAGATTTTTCTCTGCTGGGAATCCTGCAGCGCTGGGGTCAGTTGGAACAGTCAGTACTGAGCCAGATGGACCAGTGGTCTGACTCAGTATAAGACAACTTCTTATAACATATTTATTCCAAAGGAGGACAATCTTGGATGTAACAAGGACCCCTTAAAGCATGTTATATACACACACAACAAAAAATATTGGATGGAACTGTAACTTGTATGAGAATACACATGGTTTTGGATTGCATATTCACAACTATGGACAAGTGTCTTGATAAAACAAGTCAGCTGAACATTGACTGTAAATTCACTGGGGTGGAGGGGAGGAAGTTGCATGCTGTTTCACAAGGTGTTATGCAGTAAAGATGATTTCACAGAATGAGAAAGGATGAGTGATAATGAGGTTGTGGGGCTCCAACATCTGCAGACCAGAGTCCAGGTGGATCTTTTCTTTAGCAGGCTCAAACATTGGGCTGCAGTTTAGGCAGAGGAGAGGGGTCTAGCTGCATCCTCTCTCCAGTCTAGTGCCAAAGGCATGTTCAGGGCCTTCCTCCTTGGCTTTCCCTGAGCTAACCTAGGTCCCGGTCAAATGGGATCTAGACCTGAGAGCACTGCTCCAGAGCACAGGGCAGCATGTGTCGTTTGTACCGAGGAAAAATGGTGCACGGGAAATGTTAGACCCCCTCAATCCAATACCCGCCCTTCCCCCCCCCCCCGTCCCAGCTACTACCCACAGAAGAGAAAAGGCTTGGATTCCAAGAAGAGTGCAGGAAGGATCCGAAGCCTAAGCGTGGTGTAGCCGTTTAAAGCCAGTGTGGTGTAGTGTTTAAGAGTGGTGGACTCTAATCTGGAGAACTGGGTTTGATTCCCCACTCTTCCACATGAAGCCAGTTGGGCGATCTTCGGTCAGTCATAGCTCTCTCAGAGCTCTCTCAGCCCCACCGACCTCACAGGGTGTCTGTTGTGGGCAGAGGAAGGGAAGGCAATTGTAAGCCACTCTGAGACTCCTTCAGGTAGTGAAGAGCGGCATACAAAAAAACCAACTCTCCTCCTCCTCCCATTCAGACATTTTAAAACCCTCCATCGGCTTCCAGGCCATGTTTCACACAAACATGAGGAGGGGGGAAAGGCCCTGTGCTCGCCCAAACTCCCACTTGTCATCCCGGTCACGCATTCTTTTCCTTCATACAAATGCAGGATTTCCAAGCCCAAGACAGAGCCAGAGACCACTGACTGGGCCCATTTCTATCAGCATGAAATATGCATTTGGCAATACTGACCGCCAATTTGTAACCATGGAAGTGCCCCAGTGCGAAGCGAAAAAAGGCAGCAGAATTTGTCAAATTGGTCCGGTGCTCGGTCTGCTCCAGCACGCTTCCTCCTCGCTCAATATATGCCGGAGCACGGGGATCGTCCTTCCACCAATGATTCAATATGGTTTGGTTTACTTTGCTATTTCATGTTGTTTGCCTCATTTTGCTTTATTGATTGCACGCTTGTGGGAGGCTAGAGACAAATAATGTAATAAAGTGCCCTTTGGGGAATGGTCCACTATTTGTTGAAAGACAGACTGAATAATCTATGCCTTTTTCAAAGCTCCGGCTTCTATCTGCCAGACTTCTCTTTCATCTCGACTTTTATATCTCTCACTATCATTTTACTGGCATCATCGGATTTACTCTTGACCAGTGTAACTGAGAGACAGCAAGCAGTTTGAGAGTAACTGCTGATTTAAGAGGAGTTACATACAGAACTGCTTCAGAACTACAATTCTGGGTGTTAGTGGAGCTGGCCAATAACCTGACAAACATAAAAGTAGCATTTCCCCCCCTACTGTGATGCCCCCCCCCCCACAGCTCCTTGAAGTCAAGAGTAACAAAAATATGACCAAGGGTCATTTCCTGCAGGAGCACACAGGAGCGGAGCTCCGGCAGTAAAGAGCCCAGGGGGCAGGCACATGCAACACGCCCCACCCCCTGCTCCCAGCAGCCCTCAGTCAGAGTAAGAAGCAGCCAGGTAAGTTGCAGAGCTCCCCGGCCCCCCGGTACAAAACAGTCCAGTGGCACCTTTAAGACCAAGTTTTACTCAGATGTGATCTCTCTGTCCTCTGTGAGGACAGATCTGCACGTTCCCCCCCCCAATAGCTAGCAATTCAAAACAGTCCAGTGGAGCCTGAGCGGTAGGTGTTGCCTTCTGACACACTTCCGGTGATGTCAGGGGGTGTGGCATATGCAAATGAGTTGTGCAAATGAGTTATGCTAATGAGCTCCTGCACCTCTTTTTCTACAAAATGACCCCTGAATATGACTCCACCCCCAAATCTCCAGGATTTTTTGCAGCCCAGAGTTGGAAGCCCTAGTAACTTGCGAAGACTTGTGCAATGTGTTGATAGTGAATTTACATTCAGAAGCAACCCCATAAGAGCAAATGGACACACGGCTAATACATTTTGAAGCTCTTCCCTTTGCAGGGAGTGGTGAGGTCCAGAAGGGGACCCCCCCCCCCATGGCTAGACTCACTCTACAAAGAATCTTCCAGGGAATCCATATGCATAATGATTGTCTTTTTTTTTTTAATGGGTTGTGATTTAAAAGTAAAGATATGAAGGTGGGATCCAAGTGAATGCAATTAGAAGGCTGCTTCTTGAAAAGTACATTTGGCATGAATTCAGAGACGCAAGGGCCGGAGGCAGCAACTTTGGGTACTAAATATTTCTGTACTTTATTAAGCCCTAAATCAACCTTCAGTTTTTATTTTCCCCCCTGAAACAAGCTTCTGACAAAAGCCTGCCTTCCTAAATGAAAGAATAATCACCTTGCACATGATGACTAACACAAACCCAGCATGCACAAAAGCCTCAGAGCATATTGTCAGCCCAAGATAAGAGGTCAGGCAGCACCTATGCTGGCAGTACAAAAGGAGAAAGTCTGTTCCCAATAAAACAAAACAACAAAGGGAAGGAGACATTAAAAATCTATAGTGCAAGCTGTAAAACAGATTACTTTCATGGACAGAGACACAACAGGAACTGCAGCTGTGAAAGGGCTGAAAGACTTGCACTTATCAAGTTGCATAGTTCTATTACTTACAGCTAGCCATTTCACAAAGAGTGCTCACTGATTTAGAATTATCTGGGGCCAAGTCATAGGGTCTCACCCCATGTGGCCTCCAGGGCAAAAGACCCCTTCAGATGTTACACTGGGGGGGGGAATCCAGTTGCATGTATCAGAAGTGTGCACTACCCACAATGTTTTTGATATGCAGGGTTACGGTTATTTCTGAATACAGAAGCATACACATTTTCTGGCTTTGGTGCATGCAAACACATAGTAATGTAATATGCAATATTATGTAATATTCTGTTTGTGCATACTGATTGAAAATTTATTTCTGAATACAGAAGCATACACATTTTCTGGCTTTGGTGCATGCAAACACATAGTAATGTAATATGCAATATTATGTAATATTCTGTTTGTGCATACTGATTGAAAATTCTGCTTTTCCATATTCAGACAAAAGAGTAGATCTTCTAAACATGTCTGAAAAGTTCTAGAACTGTTGAGGTAAGTAACATATAAGCCAGTGCAATCCTGTACATGAGAAGACAAAGTCTAATGACATTTCACATGAGCATGGTTGCACATTTGTCAGCCTCATTCAAGAAAGTCATTAGATTCTGGT
>NW_015170897.1:5719-25670 GCF_001447785.1 Gekko japonicus | reverse complement strand
GGAATTCTGGTATTTTACACTACTGGACCATTGGTAGCTTTCTCCATACCAAAGTATCCACAGGATCACTCCATCTAGAAGATTTGGGTGAATATGAACAGACCCACGCTTTTCTTAAATAGAACCAGGGCCGGCTCACTCACTAGGCGAACTAGGTGATCGCCTAGAGCGGGCTGGCCCTTAGGGGCGCCAAACTGCACCCGGCCCCGTACTCTGGGAGTTGCTTGATTATTTGTATTTTTCATTCTTCCTAAAATGCATTTATTTTTGAAAATTGGTGGGCACCGGGGGGGTGGGCCAGAAGGGATCCTTGCCTAGGGTGCAAAATAAGCTTGGGCCAGCCCTGAATAGAACATGTGCTCCATATGGGCGTGCTCCCTGTAATAATTTGATAACAGTCTTATTGCAATTTCTTTATTCCCCTCCTGCCTGTGGTCATATCCTTATCCAGTTATGTGATAATATACAGGATGCTGCACCAGCTAATAAGAATACCAGATCCACTATGATAACGCAATATTCAGACCTAACACCAGCCATAACATCTCAGGTTCATTCTGGGGAGGCATTTTGACCTTCCAGGTCATTCTACTGCTGGCTTAAGAGCGACAGTCCTCAAACAAAGACATTTCAAGGGGAAATGAGAACAAGACATGGCTGAACTTGAGATAATTCACAAGTTCAGAACAATGGACCCCCCCAGGACTGAACAGGGACATAGGGTCCTTACCTCACAAAAGATGATCATTTCATGTCCCCAAGCATTTCCCCTCTGTTCTAATCAAGCTGATTACAATATGCATTGTACCTTTGCATCCTTTACAAGCATTCTTTACAACATCTCTCCCACCTTTGGACTCGGATAAAAGGACTGAGAGCGCTTGTGTTGGACGAAGGAAGCTTTAACTCTCAAAAGCTTATACCCTGAACTCTTGTTCATCTGTAAGGTACTACTGGACTGGAATCTAACAGATCTGGTGTGAACACCATATTTCAGAGCCCAGGATTCCAGCCAAAGATCTGACTCAGAGGGTCAATTTTTATCCCTCCCCAAGTCCTGGACTGTGAGACACATGATAATTAAGGGCTAAGTTCGTTTTTGTCTCAACAAGCTCTCAAAAAAAGGAGATAAAGGCACAGTAACCAACCAGACAATCCAACAAGAAATAAGAGTGGAGGAAACACAGGTCAGAATAGGTTACGTTGGCCTGGTAGCCCAGGTCTGTCTTAGGGCTGTGTAATAAGGGGGGTGCTTGATGCCATTACTATCTGCTACAGACCTGCTTTGCTTCATCATACTGATTCAGTCTTGCTTCTGTCCTAGGTTGCCAGCTCTGGCTTGGTAAATACCTGGAGATTTTGGGGGAGAGAGCCTGAGGAGCGTGGGGTTTGGGGAGGGGAGGGACTTCAATAGGATCCAATGCCATAGAGTCCACCCTCCAAAGCAGCCATTTTCTCCAGGGGAACTGATTTTGGTTGTCTGGAGATCCACTATAATAGCAGGGGATCTCCAGGTGCCACCTGGAGGTTGGTAACTCTACTTCATTCCCAGCACTATGCATGTCTGCTTTGGGAATAGCCATGTGCACACAGAGCCCCACAGCCATGGTTTGGCTCTAGGGTATCTTTGGAAAGCACATGTGAAAACAACCTTTCTAGGTCAGGGTCTGGCCATCAGCTGTATGGGTGAAGGTTCGCTATTAATGCAATCAATAAATATACCTGGCTGCCATTAGTGCCTATGACACATCAAAGTCTGAGGGGGCACAGAGAGCTTTCTCACCTTCTAACAATCTAAGGTTCGCACCTGAGCATGTAAGCATCCATCACTGTGCCCATGCCATTATGTTTAGAATAAGAATGCCAGTATTAGAATGGCAAGAATAGTGAAGGCAATTTAAAACCAATGAAAACAACATGAAACAAAGCCTTGAAGAAAAATCATCTACCAACCAGCATAGTCCAACAAACAAACAAGTGTCAAAAACCCCCAGCATTGATTCATTTCCAAAATGATGCTTCCATGGTCTTAGGGGCACTCTGGTGCTGTTAATGGGACCATTTAAAAGAGCAACTGAAACAAAGCACAGCTTGCTTGTAAATGACAAGGCAGCTCTGCAAGGGAAGAAATGATGTCCTACCACATCAAAGGCCCATGGAACAAAGACTTTGCTATCCAGATTATCTCACTGGATTTCTTTCAGAGAATCAAAGTTTAAGTGATTATCAGATACACTGACACAGAAAGATATCCTGGCGGTCTAATCAAGAGAGGCAACAGGAGTTTTACTTTCATTTCTTAAATGTTTTTGTTTTTGCTGGGGGCGGGGCGACGCCATTTGAGGGGAAAACAAAGAGTTTTCCCCTCAAATGGCGTGGCCCCGCCCCAGCGTGTGACGTCACTTCCGGTGACGCTCCAGAAGTGTGCGCACGCACGCGCACATCCCCGGCCGGCTCCCGGAGCTACAGGAAGCTCCCCCGCCGGTAAACTTTTTCAATTTGGCAACCCTAGTCCCAAATTACCCCCTCTCACCAAGCTAATTTCCCCAGTCAATTAAATATTAGACCATTCCGGGTAACACTATGTTCGTGCCCAGGAATTAAGATCACAGGGAGAGGCTTTCATGACTGTCCCATCAATCAACAAAGCTTGTGCGGTGGGTACACAAGAGAGGTCTTCTCAGTGGCAGCCCCATGATTATGGAAAAACCTCCCCAGGGGTGTGCCTGCCCCCCTCACATTTGATCTTTAGGAGGCAGTTGAAGAAAGTTTTATTCAGGATCACATTTGCGTAAATTTAGTAGTAGTTCTGCACTGGGATTTTACATTTGTTTTAATGTATTTTATTTCATGTATTATAAATATGTTGCAAGCCGCCTTCATCTCCATAAGGAAGGAAGGAAGCTAGTGTTTCAAACAAATAAAGCTGGGCTTGTGAAAACAGGCACATTGGGAGCTTTTGAGGTGGTGGTTTTAAATATTGCTTTCAATGTATTAATTATGTGGCTATCTAACTTTAAATATTTTAATTAACTAAATACTGTTTACGCTTCAACGGGACTTTCTAGCTACTAAATAATATTAAAAAAAATAGCAAGAGCATGCTACTGCATAGCTGGAATGGTTAGGACCATGAGTTACGAGCTTTAACTCACCATTTCAAATATGAATTAGTCAAACAGTGGCAAAAAACATTTAACACTGGGGTTCCAGCACTATTAATAATAGAGGGAAAGAAGGATTTTAATAGCTGCACCTGATGAAAGTCATTCTTCAACTCAACTATTAAAACTACAGGAAACCAAATATTAAGCATTCAGCCAGGGGGGGGGGGGCTGTGTGATGAAATCATTGGCTGTGGCGATGTTGTCTGAGACAGAATATTAGCATTCATCATATGTGTGCCATGAAGTAAGGAAATCAATCAACACATATAGATTTACCCCTAGGATTACCAGTCTCAAGGTGGGACTTTGAATTCTCCCAGATTTACAGGGATGTCATCAATATGCAGATGACACCCAATATGCAGATGACACCCAGCTCTATCTAATGCTGGGCGGCCGGTTAGACTCCACCCCAAAAGATCTACACCGGGCGTTACAAGCCGTGGCTGGTTGGCTCAGGCGGAGTCGACTGAAGCTAAAACAGGCAAAGACGGAGGTCCTGGGCCTGAGTCGCAATGGTTTGGGGTTGGGGAGCCCTCTCCTGACCTTCGATGGGGCGCCTTTGGTGCTAGCATTGGAAGTTAGGAGTTTGGGAGTGCTCCTGGACTCCTCTCTAACTATGGAGTCCCAGGTGGCAGCCACTGCCAAGTCGACCTTTTACCATCTCAGGCTGGCTCGGCAGTGCAGCTAATGCAGAATTCTGCAGCCAGGCTCCTGATGTGCCTCCCCAGGCGGGAGCACATCCGACCTGTGCTGAAAGCACTGCACTGGCTGCCAATAGCATACCGGATTCGCTTCAAAGTGCTGGTTATTACCTTTAAAGCCCTATACGGCCAGGATCTGACATACCTGAGGGACTGCCTCTCCCCATATATTCCCCCAAGGGCACTACGGTCGGGGATGCAACATCTGCTGGTGATTCCAGGCCCTAAAAAGGCCAGGCTTGTAGTTACTAGGGCAAAAGCCTTTTCGGTGGCAGCTCCTATCTGGTGAAATGAGCTCCCGGAGGAGATCAGTGCCCTGCAGGACCTTATGCAGTTCCGCAAGGCCTGCAAGATGGAGCTCTTCCACCAGGCTTTTGAGTAGGAGCCACCACTACCACCACCACCAATGAGTTTGGAACAACAGGGTGCAGGAGTGGCCCTGAGATTGATCGCACTGCGGTACTACGATGTGTGGGTGCCACTGAGTTTAAGACCTGATTCTGGATACCATCCCCACCATCTTTAAACTGAAGATCATGACCAGCTTGAAGCACTTTATTTGTATATTAGAAATGTTGTTTTAGTCTGTTTTTACTATGTTCTTATATTGGCACGCGTGTCCTTGTGTTAGCCGCCCTGAGCCCGCTCACGGGGAGGGCGGCGTATAAATTTTAAAAAATAAATAAATAATAAATAAATACAGCTAATCTCTCAATAGAAATTATCCCCGCCCCCGAGAAAATGACAGCTTCAGGAGTTGGACTCTATGGCTTCACTGAGATCTCTCTTTGCCCCAAACTTGGTCCTCCTCAGCCCCCCAATCTCCAGAAATTTCTCCGGCCAGAACTGACAACCCTAATCCCCACCCCCAGTCATTGGAACATACAGCACACAACAGAGATTCCCCTATGAAGTAAAAACATTCAGTTGTTTTCTAGACTTCAGCTGCACCAGACAGTATTTTTCATTATCAGAAATGTAGAATTAGAAATGGGCCTCTCCCTATCTGTCCCTGGAAGAGCATTACACTCGGGAAATAAGAACTTCCTGGAGGTCCCTGGCATGAGAGAAGTCCAGCTGTCCTCGACCAGGGCCAGGGCTTTTTCAGCCCTGCCTCTGCCTGGTGAAATGCTCTGCTGGATGACATCCGTGCCCTGCGGGAGCTGTTACCATTCCACAGGGCATGCAAGACAGAGATGTTCCGCCAGGCTTTCAGTTGAGGATGGCAACGGGGGCAGTCTTTGGCTCTCTTGCACAAATCCCCACCCCTCATGACCCCTTCCCCCAAAAGAGGCTGGAGTGTTGGCGCTTTCTCCGCCATCTTACATATGTTGTATTTCTGCCATTTTTGATTAAGTTGTTTCATATATTGGTATTTATTGGTCTGTTTTATTTTGATCTGAGATTGTATATTATTTTGTTGTAAGGCACCCTGAGCCCTACTTGTAGGGAAGGGTGGCCTAGTAAATCCAAATAAAAAAAATGAAATACTTCTTGATATAATCCTGGCTAAAGCCCACCCCCAAATCTATTGAGTCACAGATTTTTTTAAATTTTAGCATCCTTCCACCTCTCCCTTGTCCAAAATATAATTTTGTTCCCTAGACAAACATGAACTGTATCATTCACACAGAACTTCTCTTTTAAAAGGTTAAACCCAGGACCTGACATTGAATGCCAGTATCTACTCATTCCTCCACACCCCAGCCACCATGATTAAAGGGACAAACTTCAATTGCACTAACTGCTCTTTTTATAAATTAAGCACTAGGAAAGAATGGCTGCAGAATTTGTTACTGGATCATTTAGCATTCCCTCTCACATAGGGATTTCAAGGACAATAATATAATCAGTTCTGTTAGAATCTACCCTACATTCATTTTGAAGATTAAGAGAAAGAGCCCCTGCTTTGCATGCAGAAGGTCCTAGGGTCAGTCTCCAGCATCTCCAGTCAGGCCCGTAGCCAGGATTTTTTAAGTCAGGGGGCCTTTAAATTTCTTAGGGGGCACTGGTTAATTGAATTAAAGGTAATTTAATTCAATTTCTGGGGGGAAATAGAGAGGTGCTGTCTGGATCCACGGGGCCACCACAGCTGGCCCTTCATGCCAGACAGCTGCGCAGGAATACTTGGCTCCTTCCCCGCACCCACCACTGCTCGGGGGCCCTTGGCTGGATGATGTGTCATGGGGCCTTGCCAGTAAGTCAGGGGGCCTAGCCCCGATATGCCCCACTGTAGCTACAGGCCTGTCTCCAGTTAAAAGGATCAGGTAGAAGGTGATGTGAAAAACCTCCACCTGAGACCTGGAGAGTCTTAGTAGAGTAGGCTTGCCAAGTCCCCCCGGGGGGTGGGGAAACCCCGCCCCAGAGGCCCATTCCCTGCCATTGGCGGATCGGGCCCTGGGGGGAACCCCACCCCCAAAGCATGTAACGTGCACGTCACACGAAAGTGACACGACCACACCAGGCATGCTGGGGGCGGGGCCACAGTCATCCGAGGGAAAACTTCCGGGTGATGGGGTTGCGGCACGCGTGCACTTCGCACACGCACGCACTCCCGAAGCAGTGCTGGAGTCCCCCGCTCCAGCGCCGCTTCTGACTTGGCTACCCTATAATACTGAACTTGATGAACCAATGGTCTGATTCAATATTAGGAAGCTTCATCTGTTCACATCTGTTCAGATTCCAGGACAGTGAGTTGAGAATATCATGGGACAGAGAAGGACCACCTCTGAGCAAATACAGTGTGCCATATTTCCAAACAATGCTATGGCTTTGCCTCCCACCAGCTACAAAAGACAAAAGCAGGATTTGGCTTCAATCCCTGTCAGAATCCCAAAAAGAAACAGAACTACCAGTGTAGTAGTGAATTAAATTATGGCTTTTGAATGAAGAAATCATTCTTGGTCTCTCTTTTCCTCTCTTTGTGTTGCTTGACAAAAAGCAGAAAGAAAGGAGCACCCTATTGGCAGAAGAGGGGGGGAAATGGCTACTCTTTCAAAGGCTGCAGCTACAATCTGTGGTTGCAACTACATTTGCTCTGGGACCTGAAGAGGAGGAACACAAAACAGATTCTGGTATAGAAAGTGGATTGCTCACAGCCAATTAGACGTAAGATAGGCAACTTCCAAATGCCAATCTTGCATCAAAACCAACAAAGAAGAAGTGTGGTGCTCTGATTACACTGAAATCCAAGCATGTGGATCCTAAATATGGTAGGGGATTAAAAGCTGAGCAGGAAGAGGACGGAACAGTCTTTGCTGAGTTGTTTTCTGGTAGATAACAGTTATTGTTTCCCCCCCAAAAGTTTGGAGGGAGGTGGTTGAAAATTACTATGGAATGCTGGGGTTTCTGTTCCTCCAAAATGGGAGGAAGGCAGGAGGCCTTTGTACAGTGTAGGAGACTGGTTTGGGAACAATTTTCTAGACATAAACTAGGGTATTATATGGGGTAGAATAAGTTAAACATTTCTGCTGCCTAATCATAGCACTCACCAGTTCGATGAGCCACCTGCCCCTCATCTACAGAGCTCAGCTGTTAATAAATGCTACTTTTGTCAGTCCCTGATGCAGCATGCAATATATTGCAACACATGATATTTCAGAGCTGAAATTATACCCCAGATTTCCTGTTTCATTTTGGCTTGGGGATAATATCCAAGGCACTCCTGAAATTTCAGGATTTATATCCCCAAATTTCAGGATTTGCTTACGTGTTATTTTGCTTTGGGGTCAACCTGGAATCCACCTATCACCACTATCAACTACCCCCCCCCCCCAAAAAATACCCTGAACAGATTCTCAAAATGGTATAAATACTCCTGAAATTTCGAGATAACTCGAGATAATGAAATTAAAATGAAAAGGTTTGACATGCATGCCCCTAATACACACTAGTAAGCACATTGTCTCAAGAAGTAGAAATTGTTGTTGGTTCAGATACATGTACAACATTATTGACAAATCTTAGCTAAATAACCACTGATATGAAAGTTAGGTTAATCCTCTATGTACAAGGGAAGTGTACCTCTGAACACCAGACAACGGGAAGAACAGCTACTGGTAATCTTCCATAGACATCTGACTCTTCACTCCTGGAAACAGTCTGCTAGTCTAGATGCACCTTGGTTTGACACAACAAAGCAGTTCTTAGATGTGTACAGAATTGGTGAAAGGTGTTCTATGGCTTTCCTTTAATTAAATAGACAGTTTAATCAGAATTCCAGCTCTCTTCCATTCCGATCTTATTAAAATTCTGTAAACAGTGCTCTAACAGAAGATGACATTTTAATGGGTCCTCCAACCACCTTCATTTAATTGTAGTCTTATAATGTTATGTCTGTTGTTAACAACATTATGCACATTGAACAGCATACCTAAAGGCAGATTGATGGCAACACAGATGTTGGGAAAATGCCAGTGTGCTCAGTTACTACGTGTAGAGTGCTCATTCACTATTTTATTGTTGCTACAGCAATGCAGCTTTGTTTTGATGGCATTAGTGATAGAGCAGGAAAATAGCTATCTTTAGCATGTTTTATTAATACACTCAAGTTGTCTTTATAATTCCTCCTTGGATATATCAGTTTCCATAATGAAGTTCATAGTCTGGCTTTGTGTAATTATTTCTACTTGGAACAAAATTACTTATACTTTAGATGGGAGGGGGTGGATTGTGCTGCAATCAGGTGAGATAATAACACAGCATAGTAACCTTTTCTTTGAGAGATTACTTTCCTGAAACTATCAAGGCTGCCTTTTAAAGAGAAATGTTCAATATATAATCATATCGGCTTGTGAGCTTAATTCTCCACTGCCATGTATGGCAGGCAGGACATGGCCTGGTAGGAGTCTAAAGCAGAAGCCTGTGTAAACCTCCTTCAAGTGATATCTCAGAATCTGGGAATTTAGACAGATACCAGTCACTCCTGGAAATTCTGTCTGTAACCAATTTACCATACTTCTAGTAAGGGAGGAGAGCAGAAAGATCTCTCTACTCTGAATAAAACAGTGACTGCTTCTGTCTCTGTCTTGGGCCTGTGTCTGAATGTGTTAGAAGAGAAGAAGAGATTGGATTTATACCCCACCCTTCACTACTTGAAGGAGTCTCAGAGCGGCTTATGATCCCTTCCCCTTCCCACAAAAGACACCCTGTGAGGTAGGTGGGGCTGAAAGAGCGCTCTTGAGAACTGCCCTTGAGAGAACAGCTCTGAAAGAACTAATGACTGACCCAAGGTCACACCAGCAGCTGCATGTGGAGGAGTGGGGAATCAAACCCGGTTCTCCAAGATTAGAGTCCGCACTCCTAACCACTACACCAAACTGTCTCTCTTAGTTAGTCAAAGTTAGTCAAGAGGCTGAGGGAGAATAAACTGAAACTGAATCCAGATAAGAAGGAGGTGATGCTCGCTGGAAGGGGTACTGATTTCAATGCGATTGTTCTTTCTACCATTGATATTGTGCAACTTTTGCTCAAAGACTCTGTTAAGAGCTTTTAGATCTTGTTGGATCTTAGTCTCTTGTTGGTGAAACTGGTTTCCAGGACAGTAAAAATAAAAAAAATAAAAAATCCCAGCTACATTTAGTTAGAAAGCCGGCTCTCTAGTAGCAGATAACTGATCTGGCCACAATGATCCATGCTTCAGTAACTTCGACACTAGAGTACTGTAACATGTTCTACAAAGGGCTGCCCTTGAAAACACTTTGGAAACTGCAGCTGGTGCAAAATGCTGCAGCACATTTCCCCCCCCCCCCTCTGGGGCTTGCCTGCAGGACCATGCCATTTTTTTTGGAGTGCCCTTCGCTGTCTTTTCCAAGGCCAATTCAAGGTACTGGTATTCACCTTTAAGGTCCCTCATGACCTGGGGACCAAATACTTGAAGGATAAGCTCTCCATGAACTTGGGCAGTCATTTTGTTCTTTCTTGCAGGGTCTAAGTACACCCCTGCCCCCAGTTAGGGGGTTTGCTCTGCCAGTAGACTGGTAAGCAGGATCTTCTCAAATAAAAGAACAAGGTAGTACCTAACTGAGGAATGATGTGGATGCATAACCAGGAAGGCACAACAACATCAAAGTGGGTGGGATAGATAAACAGGAACAGGTCACGGAACTCATAGAACCAAGGAATACTCAATCGAGTATGTGCAAGAAGAAATTTGGGGGGGGGAGCGGGAAGGAGTGATGGCAAAAATAAGAAAAAGAAAATCAGCTGTAAGAGATGAACTGATCTCCCCTTTATTTAATCAGGACTTCCTATCTCCAGAAGCAAAACCAGCCTGGTTACTTAGAGACGAAGACAAACAACCTACCCTGCGTGTGGCAAAATTTCTAGCACAAATCACATGACAACTTTTGCAGCTGCAGTCTTGACATTCTTCCACATTTTCCTGTGGAATGAGGTTTATTGTGGGACGGGGGTTTGTTGTTTATAACTCCGATTGCAAAAAATGGTAAAGACAATAAATAAACTGGGGAAAAAATAATTGAAGCTTTCCAGGGCCATTGTAATGGTTCAGGGAACAAAGCTCTAGTTCATCTCCCGGAAGCGATCTCCCCCCACCCCCAATCCCCAGCTGGTTTTGATCCTATGATGTACATAGATATGCACATCATTCTTCTTGAAGTTTAGAAAATACCCCAAAAAGATGCCTCCATCAGATAAACCTGGATGTCATATCTAAATCCTGCCAGTTAATTTAAAATTCTTGAGAATTTGGAGGCACCATGGCTTAAGCAAGGCAAGCACCCGCATGGTTTTTGTTCACAAGATTTTATGTGGGTGTGTATGTGGGTGTATACCTCTGTGTAGGTCACGCACCACAACAGTACATCTCTAAATCATGCACACTGATAATCATCTAATCCAATTAAAACAAATAAGTTCTATAACAATATTGACCCAAACTTGATGTTTCCCCCATTGTCAAAATCCTTAACCAACTGTTCTGTTGACTGAAAATACTGTGCATGGGAGAATAATTAATGCAATTATCAATCTTTAATGCTGATCCTAAAAATAAAAAGGAGAGGTGGGAACCCACCCTCTGCAACAAACCTTATTTTCTATTTAAGGAGATTAAAAACTTCCCCGGGAGTCCAAGAGACATTTATGTGTTTTGATCTGAAAAAGGAATGTGAAACAATACAGATGACAGCAAATCTCATCACACATACTCAGTGTGTTGCCCTTAAAGGAAGAATACCAAAGCAAAGCAGTCCCCTGGAAAGAAAGAAAGAAAGAAAGAAAGAAAGAAAGAAAGAAAGAAAGAAAGAAAGAAAGAAAGAAAGGAAGGAAGGAAGGAAGGAAGGAAGGAAGGAAGGAAGGAAGGAAGGAAGGAAGGAAGGAAGGAAGGAAGGAAGGAGCATAATGAACAAAAGAATACTGAACATCTCAAATCACAGTTCTAACTGCTGAGTGGTGTGTGCAGTCACACACTACTTGCACCTCTTCCAAAACCAGTTTTCTATTTTGACTTCTACTAATAAGTATGTGTGGGCTTGTTGAACGTGAAACACTGCGATACACAGAATATTTTGTCTTTTTTTCTGAATTTGTTGCAAGAATCTTTGGAGTGAGTGGATTTTGATCTTTGTTTTAGCACCTATTTTAAACGACTGCTTTGCTTTCCATTTCTAACTATTCCTTTTCCTTAATCCTTTAGATTAACAAAGACCTTAACTAACACTGCCTAATTATTTCAGAGGCTAGATGGGTTTTTTAAAAAAAATTGCATTCAGGGGGCAAGGTAGTAGTTAGGAGCCATTAACGTCATGCTTTTGGCATCAAATCCTACATTAAAACCAAACTCTATGAACAAGTAATAACATACAATTTCCTATCATTTCTAAGATTACTTAATGGGTTATTGTCCGTCTGAATGAGATATTTCAATCACTACTTATTTAATAACACTTGCCAATTATTGCTGAAAATAATGTGATATTGTTATTTAGAATGGCAACTCTGGTTACAGACTTCATTCATGCTTGTTTGGCTGGGAGCAACAGAAACGTCAGGCACATTAGAACAGCGTCTTACCTGCCCGCTGTAGAAACCAGCAGGGAGAGAACTGGTAGGCAAAATGAGGAATTTGAGGAAAGCCAAAGGTAGAGATTTGTTAAAGCCACAGAAATGTCACAGGAGTAGCCTGTGCTTCGATTTAATGGCTAGCATTGAGTGATGACGCAGATGATGGACTGGAAGTCACAGATCAGGGACAGAGTTCATGGCTTCTAGGTGTGATGCCTGCCATCTATGGTTACAGAATTTCAGGTATTGTGGTGGTGAGAGGCCTTGGCTAGGTAACTATGGAGACTGGGTTGAAGGGCCATGTCCAATCAGTGTTGACAATATTAGCTACATTTGTCATCGGTGTGATTCAGAAATATATAACCTGAAAGGATCTTGAAATAGCTATACTATTCACTAACATCTAGTAGCCTGAAATAAGAGATGAGTAAAAGTTCTTATCTCCACTTATATTGTTGACAGCTGTTTCATTGTCTGGGGTTTTTGTTGTTTTTGCTGTCAGTTTTGTACATCTATCATGCACACATGTTGTACAGTTTTTACATCAAATTTCTATAGTACACACACACATAAATGGTGCATTATTTTTATGGCTAATACGTAAGTACACATCATGATGATTTACTCACCCCCCAAAAAAGCTGAAAATATATACTTCACCAGGAAAAACAACGATGTACAGAAACAGAAAATTGAAAGAAAGAAAAAGGGGGGGGGAGACAGAATCACAAGTTCAGTTTACATAAGGATAAGGGAGACATGGAATTAAAATGGGGATTTTCAGGAGGGGGGGGCAAGGCCCAGAAACATGAAATCTTCCATGCCTAAACTTATCGCAATATGTTTTTGAAAAAATCTTTCCTCTGCAACCCACCCTCTCTCAAGGAGAGTTCAGAGAAGCATGCAGGGCATCCCTAGTAGAAGAGCCAGTTTGGTGTAGTGGTTAAGTGTGCGGACTCTAATCTGGGAGAACCGGGCTTGATTCCCCACTTGCACCTGGCTGGATGACCTTGGGCAAGCCGTAGTTCTGATAAGAGCTGTTCTTGAAAAAAGAACAGTTTCTGTCAAGAGCTCTCTCAGCCCCACCTACCTCACAGGGTGTCTGTTGTGGGGAGGGGAAGGGAAAGGAGTTTGTAAGCCGCTCTGAGACACCTTTGGGTAGTGAAGGGCTGGGTATAAATCCAATCTCTTCTTCTCTTCTTCTTCTTCTTCTCTTACATACAGGGGCAGTCTTAGATCCTGGGGACCCTGACAAAAGTCCAGGATGGGGACCAAGAATCACTGCCACAACCACCCCACCTAGACCACCCCAGGCTCAAGCAATGGGTGGCCATTGTCCTGTGCCAGGCAGACAGACACTACCCAAACCCCAAAGGGGGTGGGCAGGCTGTGTGGGCACTGGCTCAGTCTCTTCTTTTTCTCTCTGGTGTAGGGGACATGGGAAGTTGGGGACCTGTCCAGCCCTGGGCAGCTGCCCCACATGCTGCCCTGTGGCTAAAACCACTCCTGCAAGCCAGTTTAGCTACAGAAATTCAACTGCTCTGAATTCCTTGATGACTATATTTTGGGCAACTTCTTTGCTTGGATATGAAAAAGCAGTCTCTGTCATAAGGAGAGATCAGGTATTAATTCTAAAGCACTTTGAGATGGTTCACATTTCCATCTGCATCCATTCCTGTTGGCATACTTGACTACTATATTTTGATGAATAGGAGCTCAACGTGTGAACTGCCTATTTGGAAAATCATTATTCTTAGGCTAATAAGAAGTTCCCTCAGATGATGTAATATTTGTGATGGCCTATTTGCATATGCAAATATACTAAATGGGGAGTTCACGTGTAAATCAGGCCTACACGAGCGTGGCGGCGCAGGCGGGGCGGAGCCGCAAGGACAGAGCCATGGCCGCGCCGAGCATGCCGCGCGGCAGAAGGGCCAACCAATCCACCGCTGAAAAGATCGCCAGGAAAAGGAGCCAGAAGCCGAAGCTGAAGACGATGGAGCCGACCCGAGAAAAAGAAACCCCCCTCCACTGGGTGCCGGTAGGGATATCCCCACCCCTAAGAAATTGTGGCCATAGGTTAGGGATAAGGAATAACTGTAGCCACTCAGAGACCCCTTCGGGGGTTAGAGCGGGGTAGCAAGTTGAAGAAATAAAATAAAGAAATAAATAATAATACTTATTCTGGAAATGTTTCACACGTGAAACTGTCCTCAATGTACAGACTCTCAATCTCGGAAATTGAAATTTGATTATAAATTGCAAGCAGCATCCATGAATGGTTGAAAAAAAATATCACTTATTTTCACTAACTGTTCTGAACTGTACACATCTGGATTGCAAATAATTTTGTGCGCTGTTGTTCTCACAGGAGGTAAGGTGGCACGATATAGCCTGATCCCATCAGATCTCGAAGCTAAGCAGGGTTGGCACTTGGATGGGAGACCATCAAGGAAGACTCTGCACTTCAGAGGAAGGCAATGGCAAACCACCTCTGCTTCTCACTTTTCTTGGAAACCTCTCACTATGGTCACCACGAGTTGGTTGTCATTTGATGGCACATACTATGTATTTATGTTCGCATACTACCATTTGTGAACCATTAGCCAGCCCGAGTCATCACTTGATGATAGGAAAGGTAGGGTACAGATATTTTAATATTTTAATGTAATTTGAGTGTGAGAAGGAAGTCATTTGTTGACTAGGCAACCATGGAATTCTTCCTGTTCATCATGTATCATAATACTTTATCCCATGTTTGTGAACATGGGCTGACAGCAGCTGCTGGCTGACTGCCTAGTGCGATGATGCATGTAGCCAACTGCACAGTTGCAATCACAGGACATAAACTCACAATGGATCTTGCCTTAAATTGTGCATGGCCCTGCCCTGACCTTCATGCATGCATGACTTTGCTGCAATCAGTTCAGAGCATCCACCAAAGTAGAAGGTTCATTTTATCATATGTGGTGGACTTGTGAAAAAGCGAAAGAATTTTGGACTGACATACATGCAGA
Organism: Gekko japonicus; assembly: GCF_001447785.1. Taxonomy (NCBI): domain Eukaryota; kingdom Metazoa; phylum Chordata; class Lepidosauria; order Squamata; family Gekkonidae; genus Gekko; species Gekko japonicus. The sequence continues at coordinate 10,757 of NW_015170897.1, read as the reverse complement.
AATGGAGAAGATACTGAAAAGCAAATTTAAAAAAGAACCAGAAATATTACTGCTGGGATTAAAAATGGAAGAAGTTAACATGATGAAAAGGACACTAATGTGGTACATGATAACAGCAGCAAGAATAGTTTATGCTCAAAATTGGAAATTAGACAGAATTTCAGATGTAGAAGAATGGATTAAAAAACTGCTTTTCATGGCAGAAATGGACAAAATGACAAGAAAAAGACTTGGAGGCTGAAGAATTTTTTGCGGACTGGAAGAATTTTAAAGACTATTTAGAGAAATATTGGGATGTGAAGGACAATTTGATTTGCTTTGAAAATTACTAAGTTGATTTAAAAGAGAAAAGAAATGGACTTACAATGATAAATAAGTGAACATTAGTTACCTATAGATATATGATAACAGATTAGAAACGTGTAAGATTTTTAGATTTGAGCTGGTGGTGGGAACACTGTTGGAAGCCTATGAAAGGGGGGGGGAGTAAGAAGAAAAGGATATATATATATATATTGAAGTTGATATGTGTGAAATGTGTATTATCCTAATAAAAAGTTGTTTAAAAAAATTTAAAAAAATTCAGAGCATCCACCAACAGCGGCTATCAACTGGTTGTGTTGGGTGAGGTTGAATACTGTTAATGGGTGATGGAAAATTACACAAACTACAGCATGTTTTACACTGTGAGCATAGCAGCAAACCAAGAGTGTGGGAGATCAGCTCAAGAGAAGACAGGTGTTATGAGCAAGGCAAGCATGATTTGCAAGTGCATTACCTGTGAAGACAGCAGAATTGCTAGCAATAAATCTGGGTCCTAAAAATGCACACAGGTGCACAGACACTTGCATTTCCAACTGCAACCTAAAACGGACCAATTCTCTTTTTATTTCTCTGATGAGAAAAAAAGGGGGTGCATCACAACAGAACTGTAAAATAAAACTTCAAGCTATTAGAACTATAATTATACTATTGTGGCTGCAAACCAATAAATTCCTCTCACTTTTATACCATCGGTAAAAATTACAGAGCGGAACAGAACCTTGCTTTACCAAACACAGCGATTGATCTGTGAAGAATCATTCAGATGCAAAGGAGAAAAGGTCTGAGCAGAAATTCTCAATGAAGAGGAGGAGGAAAGAGAACAGAAAAAGGCACTCCATTTCACTTCTGTGATTAAAGGACCATTTGAAGGCCTCACGCTTTCATATTGCTGTCTAGTTTCCACACATGGTGAAGACCATCAAACAAACAAGATATGTCTCCATCAGGGACAGGTCACAACCAGAGATGTACATGAAAGTAGACTTGGAACTACTGTCCAGCATCCCTACTGTCGACCTCCAGATTTTGGAATGAGTTGGAATCTGAGCTGGAGGCTGGATCTAGTGTTTACAGCTGTGTTGACTAGGCAACAGCTATTTCAGCCCCTGGAGTTCCCCACAACCCATAGAGCAATGCTAAATGACACCACAAGAATTGTTTCAGATTTCTGTGAGTAAGCATGTGTAATAAATCAGCAGCCTCCACTTTGCTGATGAGGGCAAGAGAGATATGCCATTAGAAAACTGAATGTTAGGAAAAGCTAACAGAAAGCCAAGTTTGGAGAGGTTATAATTCTTCCCCACATGTCCCACCCTCATTGGATAAACTGTAAGAAAAAGCCTATATTGATGCCACTAAGGGCCCTTATGACATCAGCAACAAGTAGACAAATCTTCTCACCTTCTCCTACGACTACTTACATATTTGAAAAATGCAAGTTCCAAAAGTAGGCTGGACCATCCCAACACTGGTCTCCCAATGCTGTAGCCACTGTATGATCATGCATCCCCTACTTGGACTAAGACTAGAAAGACTCAGATTTAAATCCCCATTTGTCCATGAAGTTTACAGGGTGACCATGAGTCAGTCATGCTGTAACTCCCAAGGAGTGCTATGAGGATAAAATGTGAGAGGGTCATGCACAAAGCCTTGAACAGGCTATTTATAATGTAAGTAGGCGTAAGGCCTGCGAGAGGGTCATGCACAAAGCCTTGAACTTCTTGAAGGAAAACAGGATATTTATAATGTAAGTAGGCGTAAGGCCTGTTGTGGGAAGAAATACGAGCTCTAGCAAGAAGCTCCAGGTGAGTGTACTGGCTGTAGCTGGTGGGGCAGTGGAGGGAAGGGGAAAATAGAGGCAGGCACACCATGTTTATTTCCTTCTGCTTAGCTATAAGGCAGGGCTGTCTCAAGTCATTTTGCTGCCCCAAGTGGGTAGTATGGGAAGATAGCCACATGGTAACAGGTATGGTTCCCTCCACCCCTGACTTATGTTGATTTGGGGCTGTGCAGTGGCAGCTAAGGTAGAAAAGCACCTCCTCCTATGCCATGTTTTCTGGGTTTTAAGGGTCTGGAAAGCAGTTCCATAGCCAGTTACAGGGTTGGCAAATCTGTGTTGGGAAATCTGTGTAGTCTGGAGATTAATTGTAATTCAGAGAGATGCCCAGACCTTCCCTTTCCCCCCAACTCCTTTCAAAGCTGCTTCCTATTTAATACTTTAACTAAGTAACAGTTTAACTGACTCCCTGCTAATGCCCCATGGCCTCTTGGGACTTCCAACTTGGGAGTTGTAGTTCTAACTCCCTTTGCTACCGTAGCAATAAGGCTAGTTGAGAACTACAACTAGTAGTTCAATGTGTCAAAAGTGGAGGTGTAAGAATGGAGGATCTGGCTGGATAAGCCAATAGGACATCAAGGCAGCTTCCCCAGTGGCCAGTGGGAGAGTAGGTGAGTCATTGCTAGCATAGTTTGCCTTTTATATATATACTAGAAACAAGACCCGTTGTGGAAACACATGCAACGAGCTCTAGAAAGAGGCTCTGGGCAGGTGCCCTGGTCTTGGGCACTCAGCGTCAATTTGCTGTGGTGACCTCAGCAGGGTATAATGACACAGAGCTCACCGTTTTCTTCAGGGGAACTGATCTCTGCCATCTGAAAAGCAGTTGTAATTCTGAGTTATCTCCAGCCCTCCCCTGGAGATTGGCAACAATGATTCCCCAGGAGGAGATGGCTGGTTTGGAGGGTGGAGTCTGTGGCAAAACTGCTACCTTCCTGGCTGTCCACCATGGCTTATAGTGGCCTGGATGCCCTGGAGTCTGTGGTAACAGGAGCCCCACCTGTATGTTCCCTTGAAGCTGCCGTCCAAGCTGAGTCAAAGGCCAGACCAGGCTGAGACTGAACACCCCCCCCCCAGGAGCCAAAGCCTTTATCTGCCTGGCTCCACCCCTGGGGTGTGTCCATATTTTCCTGCCCTTTTGCCTAAAGCTTCTGAGAATTGTAGGCAGGGAGGTATGGCAGCTCCATTGTTCCCTATGGAGTACCTCCCCCCTACTAAGGACTACCAGGCTGGTATCCATTTTAAAATACACTGCTGCATCTGCCTGGCAGCCATTTCATTACAGAGTCTATGGCACTGTACCTGTCTGAGGTCCCACCCCTCCTCAAACCTCACCCTCTCCAGGCTTCACCCCTCAAATCTCCAGGAATTTCCATACTAGGGTTGCCAAGTCGCGGTGGGAGATCCGCATGTCTTCGCAGAATCCGTGCTGTGGGGATGGTGAGACGCGTTGCACCCGCTGTCACCAGGATTTGATGCAATGCGTCACTCTGGCAACAGCGCTCCAAACAGCCCCATTGCCAGAGTGATGCATAGCGTCATGTCCTGGCGACAGCGGTGCAACCCCCGCCACGATTTGGCGAGATTTGGGAGCCCTATTCCATACCTAAAGTTGGCAACTTTATCTCCTCCCCTCTCAGCAGCCTCTTCCTAGGCAAAGTTCTGTCTTTCTTGTTAGTGGGGAGCAAAGTAGCTTACTTCATTCTCCTCTTCTGCTTTGTGATCTGTACTGCAACCCTGCAAGGTAAGTTAGGCAGAAAGTCTGACTGGTCCAAAATTACCCAGGCAGCTTATATAGGGAGGCTCCTGATGAACAGGAGCAAGCAGCCAGGGCTAGTGAACTAATGCTAGTCAGGAGGCATGAAGTCACCCTAAGAGTGCTGGCAGGCCTAGGGTTGCCAACAAAGAAATATTGATGCAAAGGAGGATGGAAAAGCCTCCATATCTCTATTTCACCTTAAATTGGTTTTGATGCCAGCAGAGTGAGAAAATGCCAGAGGCTCTGGATGGGTGCCCCATGGTAAATGGACCAAACAATTCCTAAAGATTTTCTAAAACACTACTCTGTCGATAATTCATTTTCTACACTCACAGCATCCCCTGCCAGAATGTAACACATCCCCAGCACTTTAAATTAGCACCAGAGCTTTAAGAGCTCTCCAGCTGTCACCTGGAGATTGGCAACAGTTTGTTTGGAGGGTGGGGCATTGTATCTGTCTGAGGTCCCCCTCTTCCTCCTCCTCAGACCCCACCCTCAGCAGGCTTCATCCCTAAAATATCCTGGAAATTTCCAACTTGGAGCTGGCAATCCTATGTCCTTTCCAGGCAACCATCAGCCTACCTTTATCTGCCTGTCTGTCTTCAGGGTTACATCTCCCCCCTCCCCCGGCAGCCTCTGCCTAGGAAAAGGGCAGTCTTTCCCTGCAGTGGGAACCAAAGCAGCTGACATCATTCTCCTTTCCCCTGTATGATCCACACAACAACCCTGTGAGGTATGTTGGTAGAAAGTCTGTGAATGGTCCATAATCCCCCAGGCAGCTTTTATAACATGAACCTGGGACCTGCACACCATCCTCTGAAGCACTCTCAGGTACATATCTGTGGCAGTAATGGGGTGACTCCTGGCACCTTTTCCCATCATTTTTTGCCTTGTGGTATTCTGCTTGTGGTGTGATCTGTCTTTTTTGTGGTGTGGCATGGTTGTGTTATTGGGTTTGTTTCTTTTGTAGGGGAAGTGATGTGTTGTGAGTGAGGACATATTTACTTTAGAATACACCAGGTCGCATATGCAAGTGACAGTTCCAACTGTCTCATGGGGGGGGGAGTTTGAGGTGCGGAATGGAGTGAAGTCCAATCAGCTTCCATATGCAAATGACC
>NW_015170897.1:1131-5709 GCF_001447785.1 Gekko japonicus | reverse complement strand
AAAAGGATTATTATTATCTAAAACTTGAAGTCTTCTTGAATTAATTAGGGAAAGTGTGAAATCTTTTTTTTTAAAAGACAGTTGCCTCTATTGCTTGTTGCGTAAGTAGGAGCAGGGCTATTTTTGAGCAGGAACGCACAGGAACGGAGTTCCGGCTGGCTTCGGAGTTGGCCACACCCACTATAGCCCAAACCTCTCCGTGGGTGGCTACAGAGGGAAGGGGCGCCCGGGCAAGCCAGGGGAAGGCAGTTTAAATTGCCTTCCCTTTCCTCCAAGGGCTGGCTTGCCCGGGCTCCCTGCAGCCGTGGGGCGCCCGGGCAAGCCAAAAGAAGGCATGGGGGTGTGGCCTAATATGCTAATGAGCTGCGCTGTCAGGGTGTTACCTAATATGCTAATGCATTTCTGCTGTTGGGTGTGGCCTATTATGCTAATGAGTTCCTCCTGGGCTTTTTCTACAAAAAAAGCCCTGGTTATTGGGTTTGTTTCTTTTGAAGGGGAAGTGATGTGTTGTGGGTGAGGACATATTTTACCTCAGAAAACACCAGGTTGCATATGCAACTGACAGTTCCAACTGTCTCGTGGGTGGGGGAGTTTGAGGTGCGGAATGGTGTGAAATCCAAGCAGCTTCTATATGCAAATGACCTTGAAATGCTGGTCCAATCAGAGAAGAGTAGCCTAGGCTGCAGTGGGTGGGAGAGAACTCAGGCAACACAGCTAGTGGATAGGGACAGCTTCTGAGTGACACATCAGGGAGCCAACTGATTTTGGCAAGCATAGAACTTTGCCACTCCAAAACTCTTTTACATATAAGGAAGGATATAGGATGTTATTACTAGGTAACCACAAGAGTCTTCTTTCATTGTCATTATGTGGTACTAGAACTCCGCTCATCCCTAGATTTTATCAAGAATATAGAGTCCGCAAAATGTACACATTTTGGGTTCAGAGGTTATACAGCCATATTGATTAGCATCACATAGAGGACTGGTTTGCAGCAGCTAGACTTTGCTTCAGTGTACTCAGCCTATGTATCTCCATCTGGGCTGTTCAGTGACATTAAGCAGACATTTCTATTATCCAGGAAAATATGACTGCCTGATTTTTTTTGTAAAAAAAAGCCCTGACCTTTCTCCCATCTTCCCTTCATTTTCCCACAACAAAGATGGTCTACTTTAAAATGTCACGGAAGGTGTAAAAACTTAATCTCTGATCTGTCATATAAGCTAGAGATTCATTGCCAATGCAAGATTTTGCTCAGCTGATAATGTATACTCAAGAATGCTACCTTGGGAATATCTTCCTTAACTAACTGAGAGATGAGGCCTGAAAACGAGGGAGAGCAGGACAACACACACTTTACTAAACTTCCACTTCATGTGTCAGTACCTGGAAGTCCTAAGCTTTTATCCCCTCTTCCCACCCCCCATACAATCTGGAAGGTATCAAGGATACATTGTCAGACTATAGAAAACATTTAACAAATGGTTTGTTAACAGAAAAATGCAATCCCCCCCCAGGTATTTTAGACGTGGGCTTCATGTTTGCTCTACAAAACCTAGCTTATTGTAGTAGAAAATATCCTTTCCAATTCCCTCTCCTCCAAAACAGATGCTTAACTAGATTTGTGCAGCAAAAATCCCACACTTAGTTGAAACCAATGACAAATCTTAGACTTTATCCTTCCTCCTTTAGTTTTAATTCTCTCACCATTAAGGTTGGGTTGCCAACCGCCAGATGGGGCCTGGAGATCTTCCAGAATTACAACTGATCTCCAGACTACAGAGATCAGTTCTCCTGGAGAAAATGGCTGCTTCTGGAGCGTGGACTCAATGGCATTATACCCTGCAGAACTCGCCCCAGAGTAGCCAATCCTCCAAGAGCATACAGAGCTCTTCTTACAGGGGCTACTGTAAGCTCTTGGAGGATTGGCTACATTAGGGGTGTGCATAGAAATATTGATTTCTAAAAGCCCCTGCCTTCCCCTTGGATGTCTTGCTGATATCATGCTGTGTTGTATTTCCTGTTGAAGCCAAATGGCCTGCACATTTGGCCGGAGAAGCTTTATAGCCCTGCCATATAACCACATATTTCTTCACACTTCCATGCTGGAAGCTAGGCCAGCATGTCAGAAGGCACGTAGCCGATGGACGGGCTGGAGTTGGGAGCCGTGTGACTGCAGGCGTGGTTTCCAAACCCCCAGCCTATCCCCAGTTGTCCCCATGACAACCTAAAAGTTGGCCACACACCCTGCTACTCATGATTGGCTGATGGCCACGGCTAGTCATGATTAGATTGGGGTTTAATTGTCTGATCCCTTGGAAGAGAACTATGTTCTCGCTCTCTCTACTTGTTGAATTCCACCTAGGAATGTTGTCCCAAGTGGAACAAAGACCTCCTTTGTGAAGCTGAGCACATGGCTGGTGCACAAGGGGAATTTTCCCTCAGAATCCCTTGGCACCTAACTGGACTGTATACCTGGACATTCTTGGGCTATGGATCATTCTGGTAATTATGCATATCTCTTACTGTGTAGTGAAGGCAAAAACTGCCCAGTCTTTCTTGTTTTGAAATCCTTATTAGTCTAATTGCAAAACTCTGAACTGAATAAAATATTATTCTTGTTTCTAACTTGTTTGATGTTGTAACTGGATTCCAAGGCTAAACTCCTGTGCCTTCTCCTCACCATACAGCTACCTCCGTAAAATTAAATGTGCAGCTCTGGGATTCTGGTGGCTATTGTTCTGAATACAGAGAGGGCAGCCTACCTCTCTGGGTTGTTGTTAAATGTACTGAAAAATATAGGTTTCCCCCTCATTCCTAGACAGGCTGGGGGGCAGAAACCTATACATGGTGTGTCGCCTAATATGCAAAGGAGCTCCTGCTACAAAAAGAGCCCTGACTGTAAATTGAACAGAGAAGGCAACTGTAAAGTTACAAGCATGGCACAGGGAAAGTGAGAATCTCTTATCTTCCCCCAATACCATCTCCCTAAAAGAATGCACTGCTCTCTGCTGTCTTGAGTCCTGCTAGGATAATTTTAAAATACAGTTACCTGAATTGGGCCAGACCTCCCCCCCCCCACACACACCTCTCATATTGATGGTGTATAAAGAATTCACGGAGGGGGATTTCTGATCAGGAAAAAAAACACACCAAATAACAGTATGGGGGTTTATTAAATGATACAAATTCCAGTCATAATGTTCTAATACAACACATAATAAGTTATTTAGAATGTTCAGGTTTTTGGTCGACAAAAACAAGAAAACCCTCACTTTTGACTTAAACACCTGCACACACACTTCTACTTAATAAACATAATACAGCATAGATTTTTTAAAAAGAAAGAAAAGATCCGGATAATACTGTGATATGAACAGACTATCACAGCTTTCCTCATCCAATCTTTTTCTACCCAAACTCTACCGCCTTTAAAAGTAGATTACTAAAAGGAACTAGAGAGGTTTTAAAACAGAAAACTCTATTTGGCCACATAAATAAACAGACAAACAGAAATACAAGGACCCCATATTACAAGGACACAATAGGGAGGGATTCAAAGAAGTTAGGCAACCCGAATTCCATGCTGCCTGACTTCTGTCATGAATTTGCAGTTGTATTGCTAATTGTATTAGGAGAAACTAGCACAAAGCAAATACTCTGCCACTGGTTGCATAAGGTTCAAGGAAATTCACCTATTTTGAACATGATTCTTCAAACACAGAAAATATGCTGAATGCCAAATTTGCGCAACAATTTAAATCACAATTTTGTACTCAGTTAAAGGTTGCATTTCCTTGAACATGGATTACATTTGACCATATGCACTAATCATTCTAATGTAGTAAGTCAGTCCCTGTTGTCTGTAACATGCCACTGGTAAATGCCATTCCAGTTTTGTCTAGTGGATGCTCCATTTTAAAATATTGCTGGTGTACACAGATGTACACTAGACTTCATGCTCTAGAACTTAAATATCCAAAGGGAAACAAAGAGGCAAGTGAGAAAAGATATTCCCTGCTGAAGATATAAGGTAAATATGTGTTCCCAAATGGATGTTTTCAGGAAGGGAAGATGTGGAACTTAGGGAAATAATGGTAACAAGGGAGGAAGTTCTAGAAGATACAGAGAAATTGCAGACCAACAAATCACCAGGACCAGATTGTATCCATCTTAGAGTTCTTAAATAACTCAAATGTGAAATTGTTGATCTTCTAAGACACTAGTTCCCAAAGTGGGCAATACCACCCCCTTGGGTGCACTGGAACAATCCAGGTGCAGATCCACAAACTGCATCTTTTTGTCCACTTCTTGAAGGTAGATTTCCAGGGGGGCAGTGAGTACTTTTTTTCTGATAAGGGGGTGGTAGGCCAAATAGGTTTGTATGCAACATGTCCTTAAGATCAGCATCTGTACCAGAGGATTGGGGAGTGGTCAATGTAACTCCATTTTTTAAAAAAGGGGTCAGGTGGGATGTGGGAAATTACAGGCCAGTTAGCTTAACGTCTGTTCCAGGTAAACTGATGGGAAGCATTATTAAAGATAAAATTATCATGCATATAGAAGAACAAGTCCTGC
>NW_015170897.1:0-1116 GCF_001447785.1 Gekko japonicus | reverse complement strand
CAAAAAGAAGAAGAAGAAAACATGGCTTCTGCAAGGTAAGTCCTGTCTCACTAACCTTTCAGAGTTCTTTGAAAGTGTCAATAAATATGTGGACAGGAATGAACTAGACATTGTTTATCTGGATTTCCAGAAGGCTTTTGACAAAGTCCCTCACTAAAGCTCCTGATCAAACTTCAGACTCATGGGTTAAGAGGATAAATTCTCTTATAGATTGGAAATTGACTAAAAAAGAAAAAGAAAAAAAAGAAAAAATGGAAGCAGAGAGTAGGAATAAATGGTCATCATCCAGCAGGTACAAGTGGAGGAGTGGGGAATCAAATCCAGTCCTCCAAGATTACAGTCCGCACACTTAACCACTACACCAAACCACTACACAAAAGAAGAGGAGGAGGAGGAGACCCAAGGGAGACCCAAAGCGGCTTACATCATTCTCTGCTCTATTTTAACCCCACCACAACCTGGTGAGATAGGTTAGGCTGAGAGCACATGCAACCGGCCCAAGGTCACCCAGCAAGCTTCCATGGTGCAAGTGAGAATTCAAACCTGCGTCGTCCAGGTACTAGTTCCGACACTCTTAACCACTACGCCACATTGGCTCTCACTGGGTCCTTTTTGTGTGGTGTTTCACTGATTTGTATGTGCCTAACAGCTGCGGTGGCTCAAGTGGTTAAGACGCTGAACTGCAGGCTGTGGAAGGTCAGTAGTTCAGCAGTTCGAGACCCGGGTGCCGCATGACGGAGTGAGCTCCCATCTCTAGTTCCAGCTCCTGCCAACCTAGCAGTTCGAAAGCAAGAAATTGCAATCCCCGCCCACCCAGCGGTTCGAAAGCAACTTAATTGCAAGTAGATGGATGGGTACCCACCCTTAGTAGGGTGGGGGGCACCCTGCCTGTGTGGTGGTTGAAGACAGATGGCGACGGCGATGGTGGCAGCGGCAGCAAGACATCAGCTCTGGCTTGGATGGCGTGGAGGTGGCGGCGGCGAGCGTGCGCAACCAGAGGAGCGATCCCTGGTGGCTAGAGGACGGAACATCGAGTGACCGCCGTCGGGGGAGGGCCGCGATGACGCCAAGCGCCGACACAGCGGACCCGGAAAAGGACGCAGCTGAAACCGGAAG
>NW_015170896.1:1336989-1343825 GCF_001447785.1 Gekko japonicus | reverse complement strand
ACCCTGCCTTTTTTGTGCAGCCCTCTGCCGGCTTATCCCTCCACCTTCCTTTCCAGCAGTGCCTGAGCTCTAATTACGTGCAAGAGCATTTGCTAAATGCACTGAAGACTGTTGTTCTTCTCCCTTGGTGGTTTTCTCCGGTTGGAGAATGGCAGGCTAAAAGGGCTGCAAAATAAATAAATATATTCTGTTTTAAATGGGAAGGGGGTCCCGTCTGGTGTTGCCTACTGGAACAGGGGAAGACAAAGAACGTGGTGGCTGACGAGTAGACAGATCCTGTGCAGCAAAAAGAAGGTCTGATGATCCCACGTTCCATCAAATGCCTCCTTCTCTGGGGGTATTTGCCAGCACTCTACTCAAGGATGAATACAACTTATTTGTCTTCTCCCTCTCAAGGGCCTTGAGGAGAAGATGGGAAATGCCACTTTGACCACAGTCTTCTCATTCCCATTTACTTTCATCTCCAGCTCTACTACCCTAAACCTCATCTTTTCTTTATATTTGCTGATCTGAGATTAGGGGCTGGATCCTGGGGTTGTATCGTTCCTGGGCCAGGAGTTCTACACTGGGCAGCCCTCTGTTGCTGGCAACACACTCCATGCAGACTTCTGGTTCTTACGTTCAGGGCTGTCAATGGCCTGGAGCCAGGGTCAGTGAAGGCCCTCCTCCTCCCTCAGATAAGAAATTCAGTGGTCTGGAGCCAGGGGCACTAAACGGCCGCCTCCTGCCATACCGCCCATCCCTCCAGTTAAGAAGATCTGCTTCGGAAGCCCTGCTCCCTGAGCCGGCAGAGGTGATGTAGGTGGTGACCGGAGAAAGGGGGGTTGCAGTGGGACCTGAGCTATGGAAGACTTTATCTCCCCCTGTGGGCCTCACCCGGCCAAAAAAATTCTTTTTAGCTCAGCTTTTCATTAAGGAGTTGTTGTTCTCAAATGGTTTTCAAAATCCGCTTCTAGCATAAGGCCTGTTTTTTTTGAAAATCATTTTAGGCTGCTAAATGTTTGTTTTTGTAATTCTCTGGCTGAGCTTTTTAATGACTGGGCTTTTAAAACGCACAACTTTTATGTTGTGCTATAATCTTATGAAGTTGAACTTTGTAAGCTGCCACAAGAAGGTTCTCTGTGGAGGAGGGTTAAAGTTAGGGTAGGGCAAAGCAAAGCTATATAGGTTAAACAAACAAGGGGACCCAGTTGTGGTGGGGCAAAGCAAAGTGCACTGTGCCCTAGACTCACCTTCAGGTGCTTTTGAACAGAAGACCACTTTGGCTCCCTGGCGAACTGGAGAGCAAGCAGAGAAAGAAGCTCAAGGCAAATGTCAGAATCGGCACACCCAGAGATGGACATCACAAGGTTTATTAATTGGTTTAAAAGGCCCACTTCCTGCCTTTCCCCCCATTTGGGACTCCAGCCCTTCCAAAAACAACCCACAAACACTTTTTTGGGGGGAAGCCCAATTATTTTCCGTCTCAGGAGGGGCAGCCTTCCGCAGGCAGATCTTCTTGCCCAGAACAATCAGACTGCGATGATGAGAGCAGAATTCCACCCCCCCCCAGCAAGCCCTCTATGAAGATCCTTTCAAGTTGGTAGCTGTGCTGGTCTGCAAAAGAAGAGCCAGATACGAGCCACGACATTTCTAGGGTTAGAAGTATTCGAGAGTCAAAGCTCCCTTTGTCAAATATGTGAGCCTCGAAAGCTTCGATCCTGGAAATCTTGTGGGTCTTTTAGGAGCTACTGGGCTTCCCAAACCCCTATCTCTTGTGCATGCGGTGCGTTCAGATTCCTTATCAGCTGACTTCTTTCAATAGTGCAGACCAGCGACTTCCTCCAGGGCTAAGCCTGGAGATGAGAAACAGACGCTGGAGCTCTACCTTGAAGTCACCCCTCCCCTGCATTTATCAGAAAGCATCGGGAGTACAAAGGGAACTTCAGTATGGGGAAATTAAAACCAACGCACAGAATCATCAGTGCAAATGGCCTTAATTTGTTACTATGTGCAAGTAAACCAGTTTTCTTGCTGCTGAATTTTGATTTTTCTTAAAGATTGTGTGCGCACCGAGCGCTCCTTTTAAAATGGCCTTTTGTATTCAGTGGAATGAATTCTCTCCACCACCACCATTCTCAGGTAGTGCTTCTACCCTAGCAGGAAGAAAACTGACTCTCCCTTACTTCACTCTGATGCCCCCCCCCAAAAAAAGAGAGACCCATGCAAGAGGGACAATATCTTCTGTCAGTGCTCACGGTAGGGATGCCAGGTCCCCTCACTGTCACGGCAGAGGGGTCCGGGGGGCATCCCAGGGTGGGCGGGACATTGTTGGGTGATGTTCCAATGCGACGACATTACCTGGAAGTGACATCATCGTGTTGGTGCCATTGTGCAGGACGCTCTGGTTTTTGGACAACAACTTTAGGGGAGGTTGCTTCAAAACCATAGAGTTTGCCTGACGCAATGTCACTTCCGGGTGATGTCATTGCGTCGAGGACATTGCCAGATGATATCCCTATTTAGGGGTGGGGTATCCCCAGCTAGCTGGTGGTGGATTGCAGCCCCCAAAAGTGGGGGAACCCCCGCTGGGACCTGGGGGCTGGCAACCCAGGAAGTGGGCGGGGCCACGACCATCGTTAGGATGCCGGGCACACTGGGGGCGGGGCCACAACCATCGGAGGGAACACTCCAGTCACCGCCCGGGAGTCCCCCACTGCGACTGAGAAATGACTTGGCAACCCTACCCGCCACAGGCTCACAGTCCTAGCGTCTGAGAAGGGATCCAGAAGTCAGACTGCCACCTGGTATTCTGGCAGCCCTGGTTCAAGAGCTTTGCAACAGGATGAAACTCAGCAGGTGCTCCTTCGCCTCCTGTGAAAATAGGAACCTTCACCCCACCCCACCCCACATTCCCAGAATTTGAACCACAGCTAGTCAGGGTAGTTCTTGTCATCCATTTTCCATGCAAGGAATCAGTTCTGGAACATAGATAAGGTATAAATTCCTGTTACTTTTGGAAACACTGGGAAGAGCCTCCTGGCACATCAAAGGCGAATGAAAAGTCTCACATCGACATGGCCTTATGCCGGAAGGGACTGCTACAGGAATCCTTTTTGTTTTTGCAGGACAGACAAAAATGCCTCTGAGGATATAAAGGGCACATTTCCCTCCCTCCTAATTTCCCCCCACCCCAGATTAGAGATGGAGGGAGTAGGGATGCCAACGCTGTTACCTTCCCACTGAAGTGGTACCTATTTATCTACTTGCAATTTCTTGCTTTCAAACCGCTAGGTTGGCAGGAGCTGGAACTAGAGATGGGAGCTCAGTCCATCATGTGGCACACTCGGGTCTTGAACTGCTGAACTACCGACCTTCCACAGCCTGCAGTTCAGCGTCTTAACCACTTGAGCCACCACAGCTCCTTCTAAGTCCAGTGATGTCAATGGGCTTAGAAGGATATAACTCTGTTTAGGATTGCATTGTTAGGGTTCTACCAAGGTACCAAAGAGTATCATAGAATCATAGAGTCGGAAGGAACTTCCAGGGTCATCTAGTCCAACCACAAGCACAATTCAGTAAGAGTAGCCAAAGCAGTAACTGAGTAGGGCTCAGTTCTGCGCTCTGCTACAGATTTCCTGTGTTGGCTTCTTCACTGAGCCATTTAACAAACATTCAGAAGCTGATGTAAAACTATTTGATATGCCTTAACCTCTTTTCTCTGGGTGGAGCAACAGAACTGCTGAATTTGGGAATATAAACTGTTGGGTGGAACAAACCAACTGCTGAATTCGCCTGTTGGGTAGAGGATATGAAGCTACTGGTGACTGTCACCGTAGCAGGTTGTGGGGCATGAGGGATGGCCATTGTTGAACTGGGAGAAGAAGACTGGGGGGAGAGAAGCTGTGTTTTGTCCAACTTATAGCTTTGTTCCTGGAAGGCCTGAGCTGAAGAAGCAGGAGGCAGAAGCTGTGAGGAAAGCGGCTCCCACTGGATTCCTAGTCGGAATCTTTCTGCTAAGGCCGCTCTGCCTTTCCCATCGCTCAGCTCATTTCTTCTCCGGTGGGTCTTCCTTCCCATCCTCTCTTTCCTAGAATCACGCCCTTAAAAAAAATATTCTCCCCACATAGTATATTTCCATTCCACCTAATTTCCATTCTTAATAAATGTTTGACAGACTTAATGTTATTAATAATAGAGCAATCTAATTTGGAAGTGGAAAAAATGAATTTGGACATGGAAAAAGTGGAAAGATCTCTTAAGGAGAACTCTACTGCCTTTGAGTCTCAATCGAAAGATCTTAAATTGAGGAAGTTCAACCAAGATGCTAGACACTATGCTATTTCCCAAGTCTACAGATGGTGTTTTTTAGCCACTGCTAACCTTAAGAAATGGGTCTCGTGGGCAGATTTAAACACCTCACTCAGATTTAACAACTACTGAATGGGAAGATAGCTCTAATACATCAGTGGATATAGGGGAAAATAGGTCTATTTTATCTCAAAGGAACTTTAGGAAACGAACAAGAGACACACCCAGGATTTTCAGTGATGCTGGGGCCTCAGGAGGACCTAGTAGTCAATCTGTCCTTGCATCCCTTATCAGCCCTAGAGAGGAAAATATTGAATCTAGGACTTGGTTTTTTCCAGGTACCACTCTCCAAATCCTTTCAGACACACACAGATTTATTTTGATTAATAAGATTGTTAAAATTATG
Organism: Gekko japonicus; assembly: GCF_001447785.1. Taxonomy (NCBI): domain Eukaryota; kingdom Metazoa; phylum Chordata; class Lepidosauria; order Squamata; family Gekkonidae; genus Gekko; species Gekko japonicus. The sequence goes on along the minus strand of NW_015170896.1, from coordinate 1,339,129 downwards.
TATTACGTTTGGATTTTCTGACCAAAAGTAATAAAAGCAAGTTTAAACCAAAGTCCTCTTTTACTCCTAATGTTTATGAACCAAGTATCATAGTCTTTGGGAAAAGTGGTTCTTAAAGATCTTAAGGCTTTGGAAGAATGGAGTAAGAAGTGGAGGAAGCATGATCTAACCAAAGAAGAACATTTAGCATTATGTAGACTGGCGTCTGATCAATCCATTAGTATAAAACCCACTGATAAAGGAGGGGCCACCGTTATCTTAGATACTCATGTATATATACAGGAATAGCTGCTGGCCATACCCTCTGAAATCTTGTATTTTGAATAATTTTACTTTATGGTGTGTATTTTAATAATTTGTACCACTGAGGAAGGCCTTGCGGCCAAAATACATTTGGTTTAATTTTTTTAAATTTATTTGTAACGCATTAAAGCTCTATTAATTTATTCTGTTGAGAGGCTTTTTGTCAACCCTCTTCGTTACCTGGTTTTCCCAGGCTGAATTTTCATCCTCTTTCTGTTTCGGTCTCTACGGTGCTACTGAACTTGAATCTAGGTGTTCTTCTGCAGGCTGTCGTGGCTGCCCTGGGAAACTACCTGCAAGGAAACGCTTCCAGGACATTGGTGGCCAGAGGACCACAAGAGCTGCCTTCTGCCGAGTCAGATTTTGCCCAAGGACAGGACTTCTGAAACCCAGGACATGAACAGTGAGCCCCTGATCTGAGAGGTCATCGCCAGTGTTCCCTCTAAGCTGAGTTAGTGTGAGCTAGCTCACCATTTTTTAGTCTCCGGCTCACACATTTTTGTCTCAGCTCAGGAAGGAGGGCTCCAGAGCAAAGTCATTTATGCAGTAGCCAAATCGCTCGCTCACAACTTTAATGCCAGTAGCTCACAAAGTAGAATTTTTGCTCACAAGACTCCACAGCTTAGAGGGAACATTGGTCATCGCTCACCTTCAGGCTCTGGATAGGGCTGCCACGGGTCTGGTATTGACCCAGACAGAGGCAGGTACTTTCACTGACTGTCCAGGGGAAAAGAAACCTGATAAAATACCAGACATTTAAAAAACAATTTCAGTGTTTTGGCCAAACAGTCAATGAAAATACTCGACTTTCCAGGTGAACCGACAACCCAAGCACAAATCCCGAGAGGCCATCGCTCACCTTCAGGCTCTGGATAGGGCTGCCACGGGTCTGGTACTGACCCAGACAGAGGCAGGTACTTTCACTGACTGTCCAGGGGAAAAGAAACCTGATAAAATACCAGACATTTTTTTAAAAAATGTCAGTGTTTTGGCCAAATAGTCAATGAAAATACTCGACTCTCCAGGTGAACCGACAACCCAAGCCCAAACAGAGTGAAGCACAGTGTTTGCACTTGGGGGGGGAGGCAGTGCCAAGGTAGCACGAGCCCAAAGCAGCAGCCACCTCTGCTGTTTTGCACTGGGGCTGGGTGCCCCTTTGAGAGTGAACACCATGCTCTGCACAGTTTGCCCTGGGAGAAGGGGAGGCGGTGCCACGCCCGAGCGCAAAACAGCAACAGCTCCTGCTGCTTCACAGTAAGTCTGAGTACTCCTCCCAGCACAAGCAGCATGCTTCATGCTCTCTGTGAGGAGAGGCAGCACCGAGTGCAAAACAGGAGCCACTGTGGCTGCCTTGAACTTGTGCTGGGGGCTCCTCTCAATGCAAACAGCATGCTTCACACTGTTTTCTGTGGGAGGAGGTGGCTCTATAGACCTTGAACTTCTTGTGTTGGCAAAATAGTTAAATATTCAGAGATTGCAATGGATCTTTCCTTATTTATTCATTAGATTTCTATCCCGCCTTCCCGCCGAAGCGGCTCAGAGCGGCTTACAACAATTATAAAACCAGCATAAAAGGTAAAGGTAATGGTTCCCCTTGCTTGAAAGCCAGTCGAATCCGACTCTAGGGTTGCGGTGCTCATCTCCGTTTCAAAGCCAAAGAGCCAATGCTGTTTGGCCGGCATGACTAAACACCAAGGCACACGGAATGCTGTTACCTTCCCACCGAAGTGGTACCTATTTATCTACTTGCAATTTCTTGCTTTCGAACTGCTAGGTTGGCAGGAGCTGGAACTAGAGACGGGAGCTCACTCCGTCATGCGGCAGACTCGGGTCTCGA
>NW_015170896.1:1319815-1336575 GCF_001447785.1 Gekko japonicus | reverse complement strand
CACAAGGGAATACTTCCGACAAGCTTTCCAAATAGTTTAGCTTGTATATCCATTTTTATTGTTACACCATCTCCCTTCTATGTAGTATACATTAAATGAAACATTTATTAAAATTTAAACATTGGTTTGGAAGGCATTCACAATTACTCAGGAGAGAAATAACTGTTCTCTGTGTTTAAAAGCAGTGAACTCCATTGCTTGATGGATTTTTTACATTGCCCACCCCCAACAAATGTAAGATAAAGGAGTTCTGTTTTATTGGCAAATACTCTCTAGGAAATTTCATTTGTCTTATACTTGCATCCCACATCCAATCAGAGAGCATGAACGTAACACTTTTAATAGCTTTCCCTTTATCAAACATTTCTAGCAACAGAGTTCGCTTGGATTTATTTCATTAAAGGGTGATTTACAACCCTTGATTCTGATCATACAAAACAATAAAGGGGTGAGTATGGTTCTTTGAGTGTAACCAGAAAATCAGACAGAACACCAGCAGAAACGTTTATCTTTTATTGAGATAAGAAGTTATTTTCTTTAATGAGAAAGACAGAAGGAAATGCAAGCATGAAAAAGTTAATCCAACAGTGACCCTGAAAATAAATGTGAAAAGTATAAAAGTACCTAGCATTGCTTTTTAGTAAGTAACAGTTTTAAAAGCAAATCAGGTTTCAACTGGTTGTCTCACTGCTTTTAGGGATAATCAAAAAGCCCAAGTTACCCACCAAGAAATCTCACCTACTCTTCTTGTGAGACTTCCATCCAGAGAAATCTGATTTGCTTGTCACAGGAGTGCCTATTTACAGAGAAACACCAGTTCTTATCTTATCTCTAAATCTTGTCTATCATAATCATTATATTATTTAGTTAACTTCATAACTAAAGATAAACAACATAAATCTTTAGCTAGCATAATCCTGTGATATTATCTGGATAACTGATTCTTAACTAAATAAGCAACATATGAGCTAATTGGCAGGTGCATATGAGAAACATCTGGTAAAGCAAGACAAGGAGGCCAATCTAGACTTGTAGCCTTTGTTAAAAAGCAATTAATCTACTTTTCCCTTTAACTGGTTCAGCTAACTGCCCAAAGTGCAAGCCACTTGAAACACAATTCATGGACAGCTAAAAAGTGCTTGAGTGTGACTCCTTTGCAAACGCAGCTTAAAAAGCTTGGTGATATCATAGCTACTGCTACACAAGGACTCTGAGAGCTTCCTGCTTTCCCAGGGAAGAGGGTCATAAAGACTCAAAGGGAAGAGAGTGGAGACGCCTTTCTGTGAAGAGATAACCATTGACTGCAGCTGCCAGGAAGGGTAAGATGGATAGCTGTCATTAAAACATGAGTTGGGTATTGAGGCGTGGGAGACATGCCCTCCTAAATGATTGAGAGCAGTGGGTTCACTTATCTCAGACTCCCTAGCTTTGGGTTGCATGAGGAACTTCCCACCAGCTCAGGCTGGAAGGTCCGAACAACCTGTCAACGTTGTTCAGACATCAGGGATCAGGCTTCAAGTGAACACCCTGCCAAAGACTTTGTGCAAGCAAGGTCTTGAGTATTCTCTCTGCCTTTCTGAAGCCTCTCCTGGTCTAATGGGATGGAGAACACCCAGAACCTGACTCCTTACTGGGGGGGGGGCTCCAGGAAACACCATTGGAGGTTGAGGATGACCAGGGCTTTTTTTTTTTAGATAAAGCCCAGCAGGAACTCATTAGTATAATTGGCCACACCCAACAACAGAAGCTCATTAGCATATTAGGCCACACCCCCTGATAACACAGCTCATTGGCATATTAGGCCACACCCCCATGTTGCCAGAAGTGTGCTCATTCAGCCACACCCACCTTTTGCTTCTTATTCAGTTTACCTTGTTTGTTGTCAAAACCCAGGGCCTTTTTATAGCAGGAACTCCTTTGCATGTTAGGCCACACACCCCTAATGTAGCCAATCCTAATGAGTTTCTGCTGTTGGGTGTGGCCTCTTATGTTAATGAGTTCCTGCTGGGGGTGGCCAATTTGGAAGCCAACCAGAACTCCGTTCCTGTGTAGCCCTGAGGATGACTGTTCTAAGCCTTCTCCAAGGTCTGTGAGTCTTTTAAAAAAAAAAAAACAGAGATGGCCACATGTTTATAGAATACCTTCCAAGGTGTACTATTTCTCTAAGGCAGTGGTATCAGCCTCGAAGGCCTGGAGTTATTCAAGGGTTCCGCAAATCCATATGCATACTAAGGCTGGGTTTTGTTATTATGTATTTTCTCAGGCAGAATCTGCATTTGTCTTTCCCAACCGGTGTCCCAGCCTTTTGACCCCGTCTTCAAAAAAGCTGTCTACATTTGGTGACGTTTTCACACCTCAGGAGTGCTAGCATACTTTCGCACGTCCACATATGTTTATCGTCCTTTTGGGGCGGCTCCACTGTCATTGCACCTCCGCACTGCTTTAAAAGAATCTTCTCCAAACAACATTCAAACAAGCATAGAGAAAGACGGCGTCACAGCAGTACGAAAATGATTTTAAAAAGCAAATGCAGATTCGCCCTCAGTCAATTGATAACAATAGAACACCTTCACTGTTATGGTGTCTTCTCCATCCCTCTGCTAAATCATTAAAAGAAGATCTGCCGCCACTCTGGTTAGAAGTCCTACTTTTGGAGAATGTACAAACTTGCTTTTCCTTCACCAGCAAGCAAGCACAGTTTGCCCAAAGAACATCTGAAAGGGGGAGAGGCAAATGATGCCAGGCCGAGAGCTTGGAGGTGAAGGGAAAAGAGGCTGTAAGGCCGGGGAGAGGGCACCAAACCCAGCTCAGCTAGGTAGGGTGGGTACTGATGCAAACTCATTTTCATGTATTAAAGCCAAACAGCAACAACACCTTTATGGCATCTCTTTCTTTTGAGCCATTTCTTTCTCGGATTATGGGGTTTGGAACAAGAACAGGCAGAGTTGTTGGCCAAGGGGGAACAATCAGAAAACATAGACAAGAAGCATTTAATGAAGTCTGAATTAATGACTTTGAATCAATGACTGTTGTACACTGAGCTCTTATCCCCACTCCTCTTTCTGGTTCCCTTAGTTGCTGGAGGAGTCCTTCAGATTCCCGATATCAATTGCAAAAGAGTCAGGACCCATCGGGCTCTTTCTTCCAAAGCCAACTTCAGCTCCACCAGTGAGTAGAAGGTCCAGGCCAGTGCAGAAAGTTCCATCAGCAGCAAGGAACAGAATACCCAAGGCCACCTCTTCTGGGGTCCCAAAGCGTCCCAATAGCTATAAATGTGCAAGAGAAGAGAGATAAATGTAGAATTCTAAACTCAGCTCACATAAGATAAGATTGTGAGGTCTCAGAAGCTGAATCTGGGTGGGGCAGGATTTATAAGCAGTAGAATTCAGGTTTCCTGGGTGCGAAATTCGAATTTCTGCCATTGTATACACTCCCCTACTTATTATTACCACTTCACATGTGGTAGAACTAAGGCTGCCAATGCTGGCTTGGGAGATCTAAAGGCCATGCCTGGGGAGGGCAGAGTCTGGGGAGGGGAGAGATCTAAGGGGAGTGAAGACCACCAGCACCCTCCATCTGGGGACACTCTAGGACTTCTGTTCCCCCTGCCCTGCAGAGCTGCCATTTCCTCCTGAGCACTGAGCTCTGTCGCCTGGAGAACAGCTGTCATTCTAGGAGAACTTCAGGCCCCACCTTGAGGATGGCAACCCCTGGAAGAAACCATTTATCTGCACCAGCTCCATTCCTGTTTCCCCACAACACACTTGCCTGATAACTTTCGCCTTCCTGGAGTACGGCCTCGAGATTCTTAAAACGATTTGCTTCACTTTCCCACAAAGGAGTCCAGATGTTGCTCGGTGATATGCTAAAATTCAAAATGATTGAGAATTAAGAAAAAGATCAGGGGCATCATGAAGCATCAAGAAATACATCCCCAAATGAATGAGTTTTGAAGACACGCCTTTCTAATTATTCCTAGAAAGACAGCAACTTCTGCGATGACCTTACAATTTAACCCCAGACTCCTGATTATTCATTTCTACACCCTAGAAAAATATGGCGTGGAATGCAGCCTCTGCAATCTCAGTCCACAGGGAATTCTTTAAGGCACAAGAAAAAAAGTAAGAGCAAAAACTCCAGGATTCTGTAAACTCTTCGGGGTGGACTTAAGGAGGCCGATTTCTCCCCCGCCCCACCTTTTTCTCTCTACTTTAACTCACTGTGACCTGCTCTCCACATTCCGTGCTCCCTGGCGCAGATTCGGTTCTGAAGCTGGGTTTTTTCCTTGGTGTCTTGTTCTTATTTTAGTAAATTGACAAAGCTGTACTTTTCTGCACACCTGGGGGAGACCCACTAGTATGTAGACATCCCTCCCCCGGTCTCCTCTATCTGTAAGTGCAGTGGTTTAGGTACTTTGGTGGTTTCAGATATACTGATATACATTTTTCTATTTAAAGACACTGCCTATGTACGTCCTTAAGGCAAAGCAGATTATTCCAGTGGAATTGAAAATAATGGGATTAATTAGAAGTTACCATGGTTTGTACCTTATCTATTCCTTGTGGTTCTCTTCTCATAAGCAACAATATTTGAAAAGGAAAAGAAACTTGTGGACTTTGTATCACTTATACCTTCTCCAGGAAAGTTACCCCAGCCCATTTGTCTGAGTGTTACACTCTTTTAGTTCCAATTACCTGTTATCATTCCTTATCTTTCCCCCTGTATTATCTCTTTATTTGCTTTAGCAAAAAACTTTAGCCTGTTAACTCCTGGTGTTAGGCTACGGAGGTCCTATCTTTCTTTCCTGAGAGTGTTCTGCAAGGGACACTGTGCATCGAGGACTCTGTAATGATGATAATCGTTTTTACCTGTTGACCCGTACTCCGTATTTGCTCTCGTCGATGGCCAGGGCCTTGGTCATTGCAATCACAGCGCCCTGCAAGGGAACACACAACAAGCAGGGTTGCCAACTGTCCAGAAATGTCCTGGCCTCCTCCTATGCCTCTGACTACACTCTGATGTGAATAAAGAGAATGATTTTTTATGGTATGGGCTTCAATAATGCCTACAGTCCAAGTGGCTACTAAGCTTCTCTTAAAGGGAGGGGTATTTTTCTTAAGTCCTGTTGGCAACCCTGGTGAGGACGGGGTGGAGGTTGGGGGGCTGGACCTTATCCAGGCCTGTAGCTGCAGTGGGGCATCTCGGGGCCTGCCCCCCCAACTTACCGCCAAGAGCCCCCTGACTTCCATCCAGCCCAGGCCCCCTGACTTCCATTTTTTAATTTTAGTTGTGGTGCTCCCTTGGGGGGGGTGTCTGTGCAGGTGCCCCCCAATTTATTTACGGGCCCCTCTGGATTAAAAAAAATTCTGGCTCCGGGCCTAACCTTATCCTTCAACGTTGACTTTCATCACCTGAGTCATCACCAATGCTCCCTCTAAGCTGTAGAGTCTTGTGAGCAAAAATTCTACTTTGTGAGCTACCGGCGTTAAAGCTGTGAGTCAGCGATTTGGCTGCTGCATAAATTAGTTTCCCCTGGAGCCATCCTTCCTGAGCTAAGACAAAAATGTGTGAGCCGGAGGCTAAAAAACTGTGAGCTGGCTCACACTAACTCAGCTTAGAGGGAACACTGGTCATCCCCATCCCCACAAAGACCAGTTCCTTCTGGATAGGGGAAAGAATGGGGTGGGGCAGGTGAAATGCACCATGGGGGCAATTTGTCCCTAGATATACAAGTCTGACCCCTAGACCAGGAAGGTAAAGGTAAAGGTTCCCTTGCTCGAAAGCCAGTCGAATCCGACTCTAGGGTTGCGGTGCTCATCTCCGTTTCAAAGCCAAAGAGCCAGCGCTGTCCGAAGATGTTTCCATGGTCATGTGGCCGGCATGACTAAACACCGAGGCGCACGGAACGCTGTTACCTTCCTACCGAAGTGGTACCTATTTATCTACTTGCAATTTCTTGCTTTCGAACTGCTAGGTTGGCAGGAGCTGGAACTAGAGATGGGAGCTCACTCCATCATGCGGCACCCGGTCTTGAACTGCTGAACTACTGACCTTCCACAGCCTGCAGTTCAGCGTCTTAACCACTTGAGCCACCGCAGCTCCTTTGGCAGATGAATGAGTTAGAGCAGAGAGGTAGAAATCTCGTCCCTTGGAGTTACGGTCACCATCAAGCTTTTCATAGCATCACCTTGTAAATAACCTTCCCATGAAGCCTCGAGTCAAGGGGGAGGGCATTCCATCTACTCTAGGTAGTCGGCAACCCTACTTGGGGTTCAAAGGGAAGGGTCAAAGATGTAGGATGTTTTCAGCGCTGAGGCCTAAGTGAACTTTTTCCAGTCTGATAATGAAAAGAAAGCGAACGGACGTCCCATGAAACCTTTACTGGTTATGGACTGGCGTTAGGCTCATTTATGAGGATTGATATCTGAACTGAAAAATATCAAGCCAGCCTCCTCCTGTGCCTTTAGGAGCACCTTGGTTTACAAGAGCCCACAGGTGGAGTCTTTCAAAGCATAGAGAATGGAGACACTATCACTGGCCATCCCCATGCTGTGCAAACCTTCATCTGCCAGCCAAGCTGCTCTAAGAAGCTCAAGAGCAGAAGCATTGGGGGGGGGCAACCAATTCTGTCATTGGGTCAGGATTACCTTGCTTGCAACAGCTGACACAGCATATTTCATCCCAATAGTACCTTCGATGCTGCCCACGTTGACGATGTTTCCTTTCGTTTGCCGTAAGTAGGGCAGTGCATACTGTACACAAGACAGAAGGAGAAAAGGTGTGCCTGACCTCAAAAGAGAAAAAGTCCAAAGCTGCCCTATGCAGCCACAGACCTTTACATTGATCCACGTAGCTTGGAATTGTCCACTGGCTGAGACCCTCCCCAGTATGGCTAGCAACTGGGGATGGCGGGGATGAATCCTTAGTGGACAGAGCAGGCCCTCTGCTGTGGAGCCAGGGACCTTCCTCATCACGTTCATTCGGGCAGCGGATGACTGAAGGACCCAGAGAAAGCCCTGCAGCACCTCTAAATCGGATACCATCCCAGGGTTTTTTTCCTTCTTAACTTTCCACTCTGAAAGATGCCAGCTGCCCTCAGGAACAGGGAACCTGCTGATACTTTAGAAACACTCACCTTGGATAATAACAAACAGCTCACAGCATTGAGTTGCATGAGATTTTCAAAGTCGTGGGCAGTCACGTCATCTGACGACTCTAAATAAACTGTTTGCACGAGGACAGAAAAGGGAAAGGGGGTTTTCACAGAGGAAAGAGCCACGAAGAGACAGAGAACAGATCCACGCCTGCCCACCCCCGCAATGTGCTGATGGATTTCATCTTTGCTTTCCCTCCCCCCCTTTAAAGTAATACTCATTTGAGTAAAACCATAGGTAAAGGTAATGGTTCCCTTGCTCGAAAGCCAGTCGAACCCGACTCTAAGGTTGTAGTGCTCATCTCTGTTTCAAAGCCAAAGAGCCAGTGCTGTCCGAAGACGTTTCCGTGGTCATGTGGCCGGCATGACAGCATAATAATCAGATCTTATCGATGTAAGAATAGCCCTACTGGATCCAACTGGTAGTTCAGCAGACCCTGTAACTCTGTGGAGGACCCCCGGCTCCAGAAGGCCAAAGCCTCTCCCTGCTTCTGTGCTTGGGTTGCCAACCAGACTACAGAAATCAGGTCCCCTGGAGAAAACAGTAGGAGGAGAGCTTGCTACCCCACTTTTCTCTACCTTAAGAAGTCTCAGTCTTACAATCATCTTCCCTTCTTCTCCCCACAACAGGCACCCTTTGAGGTACGTGGGGCTGAGACTACGGTGACTGGCCCAAGGTCACCCCAGCAGGCTTCATGTGGAGGAGGGGGAGAATCAAACCCCGCTCTCCAGATTAGAGTCCACCACTCTTAACCTATGTACCCACTGGGTTCCATGGCATTATACCTCAGTGACCTCCCTCCTTCCCCAAGCCCCCCTCCCCCAGCTACACCTCTAAACAGGGGACATTTCGTAGAAAAAGAGCTAGGGGAACTCATTAGCATAACTCATTAGCATATGCCACCCCCCTGACATCATAAGGCCCGGCGGTGGACCTGCAAGGCCGGCGGGAGTGCGAGGAAGCCCCGCCAAGGCTCTCCCTGGCCCCGGCAGGCAGAGGTGGGGAGAGGCGGGGAGGAAGCAACTTACCCTCCCTCTTCTCCTGCCTCCTGGCTGAATGAGGGCCGGAAGCAGGGCGGCCGGAAGCAGGGGGTGTGGCTTCATCGTGTGCCCCGCCCCCCCCGCACCTCACCCGGGGGAACTGCGTTCCCCCGCGATCCCCCCCCGAAATGACCTCTGCCTCTAAACATCCAGGAATTCCCGAGTCCACAGTTGGCAACCCAACAGAGCCCTCTGGCCACTGATCTTCAGAGAGTTACAGACTCTGAATATGGAGGTTTCATTTACCATCGTAGCTCATTGGCATTTAGAATCACAGAATCATAGAGTTGGAAGGGACCTCCAGTGTCATCTAGTCCAACCCCCTACACAATGCAGGAAATTCACAAATACCTCCTCCACACACACACCCAGTGACCCCTGCCCCATGCCCAGAAGATGGCTGTTGTAAGAGAATTTTAATAGTAAAAGGTTTGGATCAGAGAACTGAACCCTTTATATACCGAAATCCTATAACTGTTTCTGTCCTTTCAGTTAGCAAGCAGCTTTCAGCACACAGGTCAAGACTCCCAAAATGCAATGCCTGTCTCTTTGTTTCAAAAGGCACTTCTTCTTTTTTCTGTCACAAACCCACATTCTTTTCCCATAGTTTAAAACTCTACAATAATTTCGCACCCCCACTTTGGCTTCAGCAGACAGTGTCGTGTCTCTTATCTCACACTGCAAACATAAGAACATAAGAGACGCCAATGTTGGATCAGGCCAAAGGCCCATCCAGTCCAACACTCTGTCACACAGTGGCCAAAAATACCAGGTGCCATCAGGAGGCACAAAAGAACATTTTCATGGTTGTCATTTAGAATCGGAAGTGCTATCTTGCGTTATTTTGAAAATAAAATATAAATCCTGGAATGTGAGGACATCTCCTGCGTGAATCCGCCTCACGATTTTCAAAAACACCTGGTCATCAACATTTGTAACAGCCCATGCAAAATCTTTGATCAATTCTGTATAAATTTGAGTCCTTTTGGGCAGTTCAAGCACTGGCTTTTGGTATTCAGTGAGACACTGGTCAGTCCAGGAGCTCCTGTGTGCATGCTTTGTAGGAGAAATCTTTGTTAGTTTATTGGCTTGCTTATTATCCCTTTCAGAAATAAGACTTGTATTGTTTAGAATTCTGGTGAAGTGCCTAGCTGGCGTCTTGCCTGGAGTGCGCTGCTACTTGATAGGTTTAATAAAGTTAAGTTTCATTTAAAACAACAACAACAACCTTGTAATGGTTTTCTTACTAGCCCTGAAAGGTCTCACTCATTCATTCTGCCTTTGGTACAGAGCATCACCTAGGTGAAACGGACCAAGGGTGGGTCGGTCACACACATGCAGGTACACATGTAGGACCATTCCGACAACAATGGCAAAAACCAACCCTCCTGGAACCCTGGCAGAAGTGGCCTGGAGAAAAATTGCTTCTGAACCCCAAAGTGGCGAGCAGCGCCTCTCTGGGTGTGCAAAAAAAAAGGGGGCATGAGAACTAAGCACCGTTGCGACCCTTCCTGCCCTCCCTCTCACCATCTGCTGAAGTTCACAGAATCAGCATTGCTGTCAGATGGCCATACAGTCTCTGTTTGAAAACCTCCAAAGAAGGAGAGCCCACCACCTCCCGAGGAAGCCTGTTCCACTGAGGAACCACTCTGTCAGGAAGTTCTTCCTAATGCTTAGCCAAAAACTCTTTTGATTTAATTTCCACCCATTCGTTCTGGTCTGACCCATCCTCCATGAATCTGTGTAAACCTCCAACTAAAGTAGAGGCCATCATTGCATCCTCAAACAGCAAACTCCAAAAGTTGACTCCTCTTTAAATGAAGAAGCACTTCCTGGCTGGATGACCTTGGGCAAGCCCTAGTTCTGATAAGAGCTGTTCTTGAAAAAAAAGAGCAGCTTCTGTGAAGAGCTCTCTCAGCCCCACCTACCTCACCGGGTGTCTGTTGTGGGGAGGGGGAGGGAAAAGGAGTTTGTCAGCCGCTCTGAGACTCCTTTGGGTAGTGAAGGGCGGGGTAGAAATCCAATCTCTTCTCTTCTTCTTCCTTTAGAAGCAGTTTGTGTGAGAGACAGGAGGCCTCAAGGAAGCAAGTCTGAAGAGCTTCATTAGGGTAGCCTGGTCCCTACCTGGCATCCAGCGGGGGGGGGGGTGTTTGGGAGTTGTGCACACATAGTATGCGTGCATCGATGACGTCACCCGAAAGTGATGTCATCAAACCGGGCACATTGTCGAGGGATGCTCCAGGTGACATCATCACACCAGGCATATCGGCCCAATTCAGGCACTTTGGGGGTGGGGTTCCCCCAGCGGCGGGTTGGGGGACCTTAGAGTGGGCAAACCCCCACCCCCCCCTGGGGGACCTGGCAGCCCTAAGCTTCATTCATTCATTTTATTATTTTATTTTATTAGACTTATATCTCACCCTCCCCACATTGTAAAATAGGCTGCCTTATTAAAGGTAAAGGTTTCCCTTGCTCGAAAGCCAGTCGAATCCGATTCTAGGGTTGTGGTGCTCATCTCCGTTTCAAAGCCGAAGAGCCAGCGCTGTCCGAAGACGTTTCCGTGGTCATGTGGCCGGCATGACTAAACACCAAGGCGCACGGAACGCTGCTACCTTCCCACTGAAGTGGTACCTATTTATCTACTTGCAATTTCTTGCTTTCGAACTGCTAGGTTGGCAGGAGCTGGAGCTAGAGACGGGAGCTCACTCCGTCATGTGGCACCCGGGTCTCGAACTGCTGAACTACCGACCTTCCACAGCCTGCAGTTCAGCGTCTTAACCACTTGAGCCACCGCAGCCTTATTAGTCTACTGTAATTACTTTAGTTGCTTTGTAGACAGCTGCCCGCAAAGCTATAGTTCCTCAAACCCTTTATTTGGACAAAATCCATTCTGGCTTTTGAATAAACAAGAAACGCCCTCACACCCAGACACATCCCTCCCAGAGATTCTTCCCAGGACCCCAAAGTTTGAAGGTCACTCACTAGTTCCAGCGTTGTTCACCAGGCAGTCCAGGCATCCATAACGTTCTAGAGTGACCTGAATCAACCTCTGCAGGAACAGGGATGAAGAGAGATCTAAGGCAAGGCAAGGATAACAGCAGCATCGAGAGCCCTGCAGTCCCAGAGCTGCAAGCGACCACCATTAGAACTAATGAAGCTTTCTTTAGTCTTAATCAGACCAGTGTTGTGACTGCTGCATAGGCTCTCTGATATAGCATCTCCAACCTGACTGGGCCCAGCCCCAGAGTGAAGGAGGCAAAGTTTGCTCTCAGCTTCTGAGCCCTACCCATTGTCAGGCTCCAGAAAGTGCTTGCACCAGCCATGCGGAGGACATGCTATGGTATTGAGGACTAGAAGCTTGAAGTTGCTGGATAAATTAAGTGGAATTCCAGGCAAAGGCTTAAGCAGCGGAGAGATATGTGCCTTCACAGATGACAAGCACGTTCTGAGTTTATGAAAAAGGGGCATTATTCAAGAGGAGAGGCCCAGAATTAGAATACTGTCATGAGCATTTAGACACCTGAGAATTAGAATACGGAGAATGGTTTTAGCCATTGGGTACAGAGACAGTGGCATACCAAGGTTGGAACGCAAGGTGCGCTCTGCTCTGGGTGCAGCTTGAGGAAGGTCGTTGAGCCCCTGAAGCCAGCCTCATGCTGCATCCAGCCAAACGTCTCTCCTTTCCTAAAATGCAGTTCTGGCTGTAGCTACTAGGGATGCAGGGAAGTCCGAGCATAGCAAAAAGTACTCTAGCATCAGCTGCACTTCCTTTTCTCCAAGACTGAAACAAAGTTGCTTAACAGATCTGAGCCAGCACCCTGATAGCTGCTACAGTCATTGCCTTGAAAATCCCATGGGGCCGCCATAGGTCAGCCATGACTTGATGTCAACAAAAGAACGAGGGGGTGTTAAAAATTATCCGCCCTGGGCACCAAATAGTCTTGGTACACCACTGTACAGAGATGAAAGAACATTTTGTGAGGATGTTGAAGAAGAACCCCGAAAGAAGCACCACTGTCTTCTTCACCCAGTTTTAGCTTACCTTGATGTCTGACTCACTGCGGACATCACAGACCTGGAAGTAAGCATCCCCGGGGCACCCAGGAGCCTGCAGGTCCCTCTGAATTGCTCGCCCCTTTTCCGCTGCAAGGGGGGAGAACAGAACAGTTGCCAGCAGGAGAAACCTTCTAACCCTCTCTGCCTTATTCCTCCATCTTCCTTTGCCCAAGCTCTAAATACGTGCAAGAACGTTTGCTAAATGCATTGAAGACTGTTGCTCCTCCCTCTTGGCCATCTTATACATTTAGAGAAAAGCAGGCAAAAAGGCTGCAAAATAAATATGTTCTGTTTTAAATGGGAAGGGGGTCCTATCTAGTGTTGCCTACTGGAACAGGGGAAGAGAAGAACATGATGACTGATGAGTAGACAGATCAAGTGCAGCAAAAAGAAGGGCTGAGGATCCTACTTTCCATCAAAAGCCTCCTTCTCTGGAGTTTTTTGCCAAGGTTCTTCTCAAGGATGAACATAACTTAACTGTCTTCTCCCTCTTGAAAGCGCAGAGCAGAAGATGAGAAATGCCACTTTGACCACAGTCTTCTCATTCCCATTTCCTTTCATCTCGAATGCTGCTAACCAGGGCTATTTTTGGGCAGGAACGCACAGGAACGGAGTTCCGGCTGGCTCCCAAGTTGGCCACGCCCAGCAGGAACTGATTAGCATAACAGGCCACACCCAACAGCAGAAACTCATTATAATTGGCTACATTAGGGGTGTGTGGCCTAACATGCAAAGGAGTTCCTGCTACCAAAAAAAGCCCTGGGTTTTGACAACAAACAAGGTAAACAGAATAACAAGCAAAAGGTGGGTGTGGCTGGATAACCACACTTCTGGTAACATGGGGGTGTGGCCTAATGTGCTAATGAGCTGTGCTGTCAGGGGTGTGGCCCAATGTTCTAATGAGTTCCTGCTGTTGGGTGTGGCCTATTATGCTAATGAGTTCCTGCTGGGCTTTTTCTACAAAAAGAGCCCTGCCAGTGCTAACCTTTGACCTCATATTGTCTTTATCTTTCTGGATATTGGGATCGTATCACCAGGAATTCTGCACTGGTCACCCCTCTGTTGCTGGCGACACAATCTGTGCAGAGTTCTGGTTCTTCCCTTCAAGGGAGACTGTCAGTGGTCTGGAGCCATGGTCACCAAAGGTCCGCCTCCTCCCACACTGCCCATTCCTCCAGTTAAGAAGATCTGCTTCGGAAGCCCTGCTCTCTGTGCTGGTAGAGGTGATGTGGGTGGCGATCAGAGAAAGGGGGTTTGAGGTGGGACGTGAGCTTTGGAAGGCTTTATCACCCCCTGTGGGCCTCACCCAGGCAAAAAAAAATTATATTTAGCTCAGCTTTTAATTAAGCAGCTGTTCTAGTATGAGGCCTGTTTTAGGAAAGTCATTTTAGGCTGCTAAATGTTTGTTTTTGTAATCCTCTGGCTGAGCTTTTTAACGGCTGGGCTTTTAAAATTCACAGCTTTTATCCTGTGCTACAATCTTATGACAGACTTCACGTTCCTGGGATCCCAGATCACCACAGACTGTGACAGTAGCCATGAAATTAAAAGACGCCTGCTCCTTGGGAGGAAAGCGATGGCGAACCTAAACAGCATGATAAAAAGTAGAGTCATCACCCTGCCAACAAAAGTCTGCATGGTCAAAGCAATGGTATTCCCAGAAGTCATGTATGGCTGCGAGAGTTGGACTATAAGGAAGGCCGAGCACCGAATAATAGATTCTTTTGAACTATGGTGCTGGAGAAGACTCTTGAGAGTCCCTTGGACTGCAAGAAGATCAAATCAGTCAATCCTAAAAGAAATCAACCCTGATTGTTCCCTGGAAGGCCAGATAATGAAACTGATGCTCAAATACTTTGGCCACCCAATGAGAAGGGAGCACTCACTGGAGAAGACCCTGATGCTGGGAAAGATTGAAGGTCAAAGAAGACGGGGACGGCAAAGGATGAGATGGTTAGACAGTGTCATAGATGCAACGAACATGAAGTTGAGCCAACTTCAGAGGACGGCGGAAGACAGGAGGGCCTGGCGGGAGCTGGTCCATGGGGACTCGACTGTGCGACTGAACAACAACAAAACAATCTTATGAAGCTGAACTTCATAAGCTGCCACAAGATGGTTCTCTGGAGGTGTTATATAAGTTTTTTAAACGAACACGGGGACCCAGTCATGGTGGGGCAAAGAAAAGGGCTCTTAGGGCTACCAGCCTCCAGGTGGGGGTTGGAGATCTCCTGCTTTTACAACTGATCTCCAGCTGGCAGAGATTTATTTATTTATTGTCAGATTTGTACCCCGCCCTCCCCACAGGGCAGGCTCAGGGCGGCCCTGGAGAAAATGGCTGCTTTGGAGGGTGGACTCCATGGGATTGTACCACACTGAGGCCCCTTCCCTCCCCAAACCCCGCCCTCTCCTAGCTCCACCCCCAAAGTCTCCAGGTATTTTCCAACTCAGACCTGACAAGACTAAGTGCCCTAGACTCACCTTCAGGTGCTTTTGAACAGAAGACCACTTTGGCTCCCTGGCGAACTGGAGAGCAAGCAGAGAAAAGAGCACAAGGCAAATGTCAGAATCGGCATACCCAGAGATGGACATCACAAGGTTTATTGATTGGTTTAAAAGGCCCACTTCCTGCCTTTCCCCCCATTTGGGACTCCAGCCCTTCCAGAAACAACCCACAAACACAAAAACCCCCCAAAGCCTGGTGGGGGGGGGGGGGGAAGCCCAATTATTTTCAGTCTCAGGAGGGGCAGCCTTCTGCAGGCAGATCTTCTTGCCCAGAACAATCAGACTGTGATGATGAAAGCAGGAATTCCACCCGCCCCCCTCCCAGCAAGTCCTCTATGAAGATCCTTTCAAGTTGGTAGCTGTGTTGGTCTGCAAAAGAAGAGCCAGGTATGAGCCACAACATTTTAAGGGTTCGAGAGTCAAAGCTCCCTTTGTCAAATATGTGAACCTTGAAAGCTTCGACCCTGGAAATCTTGTGGGTCTTTTAGGTGCTACTGGGCTCAGACCTTGCTTCCCAAACCCCTATTTCTTGTGCATGTGCTGCGTTCAGATTCCATATCAGCTGACTTCTTTCAATAATGCAGACCAGCGACTTCCTCCAGGGCTAAGCCCGGAGAAAAGAAACAGACGCTGGAGCTCTACCTTGAAGTCACCCCTCCCCTGCATTTATCAGAAAGCATTGGGAGTACAAAGGGAACTTCATTATGGGGAAATTAAAACCAACATGCAGAATCATCAGTGCAAATGGCCTTAATTTGTTACTATGTGCAAGTAAACAAGTTTTCTTGCTGCTGAATTTTGTTTTTCTTAAGACTGTGTGCACACCGAGTGCTCTTTTTAAAATGGCCTTTTGTATTCAATGGAAATTCTCTCCAACACCACCATTCCCAGGTAGTACTTCTACCCTAGGTAGAGAAAACTGACTCTCCCTTACCTCACTCTGATGACCCCCCCCCCCAAAAAAAGAACCCATGCACGAGGGACAATATCTTCTGTCAGTGCTCACAGTAGGGTTGCCAGGTCCCCTTGGTGTCGCAGTGGGGGGATTGGGGGGGGGGGCGTTCCAGGGTGGCCGGGAAATCGTCGGGCTATGTCTCGATGTGATGACATCACCCGGAAGTGACATCATCGTGTTGGTGCCATTGCACGTAACGCTCTGGTTTTTGGGCAAAAACTTTATGATTATGATTTTTTGCTCCAAAACCATAGTTTGCCCAAAACCCAGAATGTCGTGCTCAATATCGCAGACACGATGTCACTTCCTGGTGACATCATTGCGTCGAGGACATCGCCCGATGACATCCCTATTTGGGGGTGGGGTATCCCTTGCCGGCCAGCTGGCTGGTGGTGGAACGCAGCCCCCAAAAGTGGGGGAACCGCCGCTGGGACTTGGGGGGTGGCCACCCTACCTCATGGGCCATAATGCATCAGCAGTGGCTGGAGGGCAAGGGTGGTCTTGGGGCCAGTCATACACTCTCAGGCTAGCCTGCCTCACACGGTCGTCGTTGTGAAGGTAAAATGGAGAAGGGGAGAATCTTGAAAGCCACTTTGGGTCACACTTGGGAGGGGAAAGTGGGGTATAAATGAAGTAAACTTACAAAATAAGAAAAGAGCGCTTAGGCCCCGGTCATGCGGAAGGTTTTGCCCCGCAAGAGGGACGGATCGGGGGCACATCAAACGGGCGTGATCACACCGCAACATCTGGGATGCGGAGTGCGCCCGTCCCCAATCCGTCCTTTCCGGGCAAACCTGTGCATCAAAAAAACCCCTAGAAAAGAGTACTACCTACTTGAAGCTCCGCAGCAAGGGCGGCTGTGGGATCGAGGCTCCCGGTCAAACTGCGCATGCACACACATGTGCAGCCAGCTGCCTCCATCCTGTGGCTCCCCCCCCCCAGGGTCTGATCATGCCGGGGAGCAACTGCACGGCGGCTCGAGGCAGCTGATCCCGCCACCGTGCATCTATTTTGCTGCGGCTCAGAAAAGCCGCGCTTTGGCCGTGCTTT
>NW_015170896.1:1295501-1319717 GCF_001447785.1 Gekko japonicus | reverse complement strand
CCACAAAGAGGTCATGAAGACCACCAGTTGCCCCTTTGACTCCATCTTGTGGGGGGGACCCTCTTCTACACTATTTAAAGAACATGAGCTTGGTCTTCTTGGGCATCAGCTGTCTGTGGTTAAGCCACTAACAAAGGCTGCCTGCCACAGGCTCACCGTCCTAGCATCTGAGAGGGCAGTTGGATTGCCACCTCATATTCTGGCAGCCCTGGGTTCAAGAGCTTTACAACAGGCTGAAATCCAGCAGGTGCAGCTTCACCTGCAATGAATATTAGATTTCCCACCCCACATTCCCAGAATTTGAGCCACAGCTAATCAGGGTAGTTCTTGTCATCTGTTTTCAGTACAAGGAATCAGTTCTGGAACGTAGATAAGGTATCAATTCCTGATACTTTTGAAAACACTAGGAAGAGCCTCGTGGCACATCAAAGGCGAATTAAAAGTCTTCAGTCCGCATGGCTTTATGCCGGAACAGGCAACTACATGAGTCATTTTTGTTTTTGCAGGACAGACAAAAATGCCTTAGAGGATATAAAGGGCACATTTCCCTCCCTCCTAATTTCCCCCCACCCCAGATTAGAGATGGAGGGAGTAGGGATGCCAGCCTCCAGGCAGTGTTTCCTCTAAGCCGAGTTAGTGTGAGCTAGCTCACAGCTTTTTAGCCTCCGGCTCACACATTTTTGTCTTAGCTCGGGGAGGATGGCTCCAGAGCAAACTAATTTTATGCAGTAGCCAAATCGCTGGCTCACAACTTCAATGCCAGTAGCTCACAAAGCAGAATTTTTGCTCACAAGACTCCACAGACTAGAGGCCCCCTGCAATTAAAGCTAATCTCCAGACTGCAGAGATCAGTTCCCCTGGAGAAAATGGCTTGCTTTGCAGGGTGGACTCTGTGGCATTGTACCCCACTGAGGTCCCTGCTCTCCCCAGGCTCCACCACCAAATGTCCAGGAGTTTCCCAGCCTGGAGCTGGCAACCCTACACCCCACCTCAAATGGTGTCCAGTGGGGACCTGGCAACCCTAAGAGGAAGCAAGATTTCCTAAGTCTTCCTGGCAGGCTCGACCCCAGCCCCTGTTGGCAGAAATTGCCCCCTCCTCCATACCCACATCTCTCCATTCTCACCAAATTCTCTCACAGTGGCCAGACCGATGCCTGAGGTGCCACCAGTCACGATCACCACCTTGCCCGGGTAACGCAGTAAAGAGTCCATGCCTGCTGTTTGCCTTTGTTTCTCTTAATGACTAAAATCCACATTGAGTTTGGGAATATATATACTGCTGGGTGGAGATACGGAACTGCTGAATTTGGGAATATAAACTGCTGGGTGGAGCAATGCAACTGCTGAACTTGCATGTTGGTAATGGAAGACCTTGTAGTCCCATCTACTTCTGTTCTGGCTACTTTAGACATTACAGATTTGTACACAAACATCCCCCAAGAGGAGGGACGTTTAGTACTGGAAACAGTTCTGGAGTCTCATCCTGATAGGGAACCACCTACTCATTTTTTGCTTGAACTGGTGGATTTGGGGGAGGAAATTCTATTACCAGATCAAAGGGGTAGCCATGGGGAGTCCCATGACCCCTAGCCTAGCTAATTTGTTCATGACCACTTGGGAAGATAATATTTTTGACGACACAGTGAATACTGTGTATGACCTGGAATGTATGCTTTCGTTTCTGGCCACTATCTGTCTGTGTCTGGTGTAGCCTTGAGACCTGCACTGTCTTTAGCATCCCTTTCCCCCTGGGAATCTTAGAGCATCAATTTGGTGTGCTTTTACCTTAGAGGTGATTGGCCAAGAGCCACTAATGTCTATTTGATTATACTATAATTGCTGGCTTTGTGTGCTTGACCTTAGTCCTAAGAAAGAACGTTATGATTCTGGATCCTATCAATGTCTCAATAAACTTTACTTCTTCTGAATGTTTGTTATTGGAAACTGATTTCTCCAGGGGCTCTGACAAGCAGCAGGCTCTTCCCATTGACTTGCCAGTATGAGGGGTGTGATGCAAATTATTCTAGTTAATACACTGGTCCTTCTTCTTGTGTGTGAGAGAGTAATCATTTGGGAAGAGGAGTTTGAATGTTATAAATGACTCACACAATACCTGATGTAATTGATCCTTTTTTCCTTCCCCCTATTTCTTCTTTTTCAGGTTTTAAGGCTTTCAACAGAAATCTTGTATTTTGAATAATTTTACTTTATGGTGTGTATTTTAATCATTTGTACCACTGAGGCAGGCTTTGGGGCCAAAATACGTTTGGTTTTAAGTAAATTTTAAATTATTTTTAATGCATTAAAGCTCTATTAATTTAGCATATGCAGCACATTAGAATTTATTCTGTTAAGAGTAGTGTTGCCAGCCTCCAGGTGGGGCCTGGGGAACTCCCACTGTTACAACTGATCTCCAGCTGACAGAGATCAGCTCTCCTGGGGAAAATGGCTGCTTTGGAAGGTGGACTCTGTGGCATTGTACTATGGTGAGGCCCCCTCCCCTCCCCAAACCCCGCCCTCTCCCAGATCCACCCCCAAAGTCTCCAGGTATTTTCCAACCCAGACCTGGCAACCCTGGTTAAGAGGCTTTTTGTCAGCCATCATGTTTACCTGGTTTTTCGAGGCCGAGGTTTCGTCCTCTTTCTGTTTTGGTTCTCAGGTGCTACTGGATTTGAATCTAGCTGTTCTTCTTCAGACTGACATGGCTACCCTTGGACACTACCTGCAAGCAGGGCTTTTTTTGTAGAAAAAGCCCAGCAGGAACTCATTAGCATAATAGGCCACACCCCTGACACCACGGCTCATTGGCATATTAGGCCACACCCCCATGTTACCAGAAGTGTGCTCATCCAGCCACACCCACCTTTTGCTTCTTATTCTGTTTACCTTGTTTGTTGTCCAAACCCAGGGCTTTTTTTGTAGCAGGAACTCCTTTGCATGTTAGGCCACACACCCCTAATGTAGCCAATCTGGATGAGTTTCTGCTGTTGGGTGTGGCCTATTATGCTAATGAGTTCCTGCTAGGCGTGGCCAACTTGGGAGCCAGCCGGAACTCCGTTCTGGTGCGTTCCTGCCCAAAAATGGCCCTGCCTGCAAGCAAAGCGCTTCCAAGACATTGGCGGCCAGAGGGCCACAAGAGCTGCCCTGTGCCGAGTCAGATTTTGCCCAAGGACAGGACACAAACAGTGAGGCCCTGACCTGAGAGGCCATCACTCAGCTTCAGTCTCCGGGTAGAGTTGCCAGCAGTCTTCCCTCTAAGCTGAGTTAGTGTGAGCTAGCTCACAGTTTTTCAGCCTCCGGCTCACACATTTTTGTCTGAGCTCCAGAGCAAACTGATTTTATGCAGCAGCCCAATCGCTCGCTCACAGCTTCAATGCCAGTAGCTTGCAAAGTAGAATTTTTGCTCACAAGACTTAGATTTAGTGGGCTTTGTTTTAATTGGCTTCCAGGTCGGTCATAGCACACAAGGTAAAGCAGATAAACCCTATAATGACTGAATAAGACCTTGCAACACACACATATTTCCAACACAAACATCATGCTTCATGTTCTTTGTGAGGAGAGGCAGCACCGAGTGCAAAACAGGAGCCACTGAGGCTGCCTTGCACTTGTGCTGGGTGCTCCTCTCAATGCAAACAGCATGCTTCACACTGTTTTCTGTGGGAGGAGGTGCATAGAACTTGATCTTGAGCACAGAGTCTTGTTGTGTCTGGTATCTTTCAAAAAATATCTGGCAACTTCGATTTGGGCAGGGAAAGGAGTTTTGGGAGTGAGAACCATATCATAGTGCAAATTGTGTTTCCCTCTTTTTACAATACATGCACAAAGGTGTGCGAGTTGAAAGGAGGGAGGAGATTTTCAGAAAAGACGGCCCGGACCTTGAACTCGCCCCTAGTTCCAGCATTAAGGTTTCTGTCTCATCTTTTGATTAAATAATGGCAACAGCAAAGCATGTCATTTCTATCAGTGAGCATACCCGTGGGCCTCACGGCATGGTGAGAGAGGTCTGTTGGTGTGGAGACTGCTCTCTCTGTCTGCCCTTAGTAATTGGAAAATGCACAAGGGAATACCTGTGAAAAGCTTTCCAGATAGTTTAGCTTGTATATCCATTTTTACTGTTACACCATCTCCTTTCTACATAGTATACATTACATGAAATATTTATTAAAATGTAAACATTGGTTTGGAAGGCATTCACAATTACTCAGGAGAGAAGTTCACTAAAAACAACAACAACCATGTTCTCTGTGTTTAAAAGCAGTGAACTCCATTGCCTGGTGGATTTTTTAAATTGCCCACCCCCAACAAATGTAAAATAAAGGAGTGCTGTTTTATTGGCAAATACTCTCTAGGAAATTTCATTTGTCTTATACTTGCATCCCACATCCAATCAGAGAGCATGAATGTAACACTTTTAATAGCTTTGCCTTTATCAAACATATCTAGCAACAGAGTTCGCTTGGATTTATTTCTTTAAAGGGTGATTTACAACCTTTAATTCTGATCATACAAAAGAATAAGAGGGTGAGTATGGTTCTTTGAGTGTATCCAGAAAATCAGACAGAACACCAGCAGAAACATTTATCTTTTATTGAGATAAGAAGTTATTTTCTTTAATGAGCAAGACAGAAGGAAATGCAAGCATGAAAAAGTTAATCCTACAGTGACCCTGAAAATAAATGTGAAAAGTATCAAGGTGCTTAGCATTGCTTTTTAGCAAGAGGTAGTTTTAAAAGCAAATCAGGTTTCAACTGGTTGTCTCACTGCTTTTAGGGATAATCAAAAAGCCCAAGTTACCCACCAAGAAATCTCACCTGTTCTTCTTCTGAGACTTCTATGCAGAGAAATCTGATTTGCTTGTCACAGGAGTGCCTATTTACAGAGAAACACCAGATCTTATCTCTAAATCTTGTCTATCATAATTGTGATATTGTTTAGTTAACTTCATAAGTAAAGATAAACAACAAATCTTGATTATCTAGCATAATCCTTTGATATTATCTGGATAACTGATTCTTAACTAAATAAGACATAAGCAACGTATGAGCTAATTGGCAGGTGCATATGAGAAACATCTGATGAAGCAAGATTAGAAGGCCAATCTTGACTTTTAGCCTTTATTAAAAAGCAATTAATCTACTTTTCCCTTTAACTGGTTCAGCTAACTGCCCAAAATGCAAGCCACTCGAAACACAATTTGTGGACAGTTAAAAGGTGCTTGAGGGTGACTCGCTTGCAAACACAGCTTTAAAAGCTTGGTATATCATAGCTACCCAAGGGCTCTGAGAGCTTCCTGCTTTCCCAGGGAAGAGAGTCATTAAATGCACAAAGTGTCAGCAAGCCTGGAGACGCCTTTCTGTGAAGAGATAACCACTGACTGCACCTGCCAGGAAGGGTAAGATGGATAGCAAGCTGTCATTAAAACTTGAGCTGGGTATTGAGGCATGGGAGACAAGCCCTCTTGAATGATTGAGAGCAGTGGGTTCACTTATCTCAGGAGGAAGCAGACTCCCTACCTTTGGATTACGTAAGGAACTTCCCACCAGCTCAGGCTGGAACGTCTGAACAACCTGTCAATGATGTTCAAACATCAGGGATCAGGGTTCAAGTGAACACCTCCTGCACAAGACTTTGTTCAAGAGAGGTATTGAGTATTCTCTCTGCCTTCTGAAGCCTCTCCTGCTCTAATGGGATGGATAAAACCCAGAACCTGACTCCTTGCTTGGGATTCAAAAGAAGGGGGGAGTTCCAGGAAACACTGTTGGAGGTTGAGGATGACTGTTCAAAGCCTTCTTAAAGGTGAATCACATCAGCAGTCTTTTTAGAAACAGAGGCTGATTTCGCACTAGAGCTGCCTCGATGTTGTGCCACCGTTTGCCCTGCGGGGCTGCATTTGACCCGTGGCTTCGCCCGATTTCCTCCGCAGTTTTATGATCCTCAAAAAACAGGATCATGAAACTGCGGGGGAAATCGGGCGAAGCCACGAGTCAAAATGCAGCCCCGCAGCTTCGGCTGTGAAATTGACCAATAGTATCAGGCAAACGGCGGCGCAACATCGAGGCAGCTCTAGTGCGAAATCAGCCAGAGAGATAACCACATGTTTATGGAATATCTTCCAAGGTGTACTATTCCTCTAAGGCAGTGGTTATCAGCCTCGAAGGCCTGGAGTTATTCAAGGGTTCCGCAAATCCATATGCATACTAAGCATTGTCATTGTGCTGGGTTTTGTTATTCTGTAATTTCTCAGTCAATTGGTAACAATAGAAGACCTTCACTGTTATGGTGTCTTCTCCATCCCTCTGCTAAATCATTCAAGGAAGACCTGCCGCCATTCTGGTTAGAAGCCCTAATTTGGAGAATGTACAAACTTGCTTTTCCTTCACCAGCAAGCAAGCACAGTTTGCCCAAAGAACATCTGAAAGGGGGAGAAGCAAATGATGCCAGGCCAAGAGCTTGGAGGAACAGGGAAAGGAGGCTGTAAGGCCGGGGAGAGGGCACCAAACCCAGCTCAGCTAGGTAAGGTGGGTACTGATGCAAACTCATTTTCATGTATTAAAGCCAAACAGCAACCACTCCTTTATGACATCTCTTTCCTTTGAGCCGTTTCTTTCTCGGATGACGGGGTTTGGAACAAGAACAGGCACAGTTGTTGGCCAAGGGGAAACAATCAGAAAACATAGACAAGAAGCATTTAATGAAGTCTGAATAATGACTTTGAATCAGTGACTGTTGTACACTGAGCTCTTATCCCCACTCCTCTTTCTGGTTCCCTTAGTTGCTGGAGGAGTCCTTCAGATTCCCAAGATCAATAGGGGAACAGTCAGGACCCATCGGGCTCTTTATTCCAAAGCCATCTTCATCTCCACCAGTGAGTAGAAGGCTCAGACCAGTGCAGAAAGTCCTATCAGCAGCAAGGAACAGAACACCCAAGGCCACCTCTTCTGGGGTCCCCAAGACTCCCAATAGCTATAAATGTGTAAGAGAAGAGAGATAAATGTAGAATTCTAAACTCAGCTCACATAAGATCATGAGGTCGCAGAAGCAGGATTGGAGGGGAGGATTTACTAGCGGTAGAATTCAGGTTTCCTGGGTGCAGAATTCTAATTTTCAATTTTTTTCCACCAGTGTATACACACCCCTGTATTATTATCGCCTCAGATATGGTAGAACTAGGGCTGGAAGTGCTGGCTTGGGAGATCTAGAGGCTGTGCCTGGGGAAGGCAGAGTCTGGGGAGGGGAGAGAGCTCGGGGGAGGGGGGGATGCTTCTTCCAAAGGAGATAGTGAAGACCAACAGCACCCTCCATCTGGGGACACTCTAGGACTTCTGTTTCCCATGCCCTGCAGAGCTGCCATTTCCTCCTGAGCACTGACACCACCCCCTATAGATGGAAAGCCTGAACACCAGTTTGTGAGGTCATCAAAGGTAGTCCTACAGTCCCTGAACTCTGCAGTTGCCAGCTACTGTCACAAGTGTTTTAACTTGCAGTTTCTCGTGTACCCAACAAGATATTTTCTTGATTCTTTCACTGCAGTATTCCAGATTCTTCACACTAGCTTACAGTGTTACTGAGTTCAGTTTCCCTTGCATATTTGAGTGTATGTTTCGTATAATTTACAAGCATATAATAGGGGAAACTGGTGGATGTCTGTTGTATGAAGGTATTGTCAAATAATAGTAAGAGTTTAATAACTTTTTGATTTTCAGTATTTTTATCTACCATTGACACAGCATGAGATATTAATATGTACAAACTCATACTTAGGTAAGATGTTTTCACATACAGTAAACTTCAATTATAATCTCCAGTTACCAAAAAAAAGCAGCTACACTGCATATTGGTGTACAAAGTTCATTGTGAGTACATTCACAAACGTTCAAGGGAACCAACAAATGTAATAGAAAGAGAGTACAACATTCTATCTTCCTATGGAACTTCTTTTGAGTAAATTAGAGGAAAATATAGAAACTTCACATTGTGGCCTTCAATGAATCTAAATTTCACCAGTTGTCATTTCAACTCACGTTGTTGCAGTTCAGGGGCAAATTAATGTGAAAAGCAACTACATCACTTCTGCAAAGTTTTCAAGTTCCTCCCCTTCTAGATGTGATTCCTTCTCATCCCCATTTCAGCAGCAACTGCTTCCCCCCCCCAGCCTCCACCCTTAGAATCCTGGTCAGATTCACTTTTTCAAGCCTCCCCCTCCCTCCAATCTCCCGGTATTCCCTTCCAAAATGAGGGTTCGTGCCGTGGCCCCCATTTTTTTGGGGGGAGACCCTGATTTTTGCAAGCATCTCTCTTTTGCAAAGATCGGGGAGGGGGGGGAGGGGGGAAAGGGAAGCTTCAGGGAATCGACCCACCATATCCAGAGTCCTCCAAAAGCAAGCAAGAAGAATCCTCTTCCTTCCGTGAAAATAAAGTCGGCCACTGTGTAAAAAAAAAAAAAAAACCAAAAAAACCCCCAAACCCCCAAAACAACTCCAGAAAGCCCTTGGTCGCTCAGAAAGCAGGGGAAACGCTCCCGCTCGCTTGGCTCCGTCGGTCGCATATCCCTTTTCTGGAAAGCACGGCGGCCCAGAGAGAGCCGAATGACAACATCTTTCTATATAAATCTTTTTTAAAAAAATGAAAAATAAAAATCACAGATCCCTTTTCAATGCGCCGCCTTGTATTTATTTCAGAAACGGGGAAAGCCTCCCTCGTTTTTGCAAAGAGAAAACCAGCCCAGGCAAAAGAGACCAACGAGGGTACTAGGACTACCCTGGTCGCCATTACTGTGACGTCACGACCTGGTGTTCAGGCTTTCTATCTATAGGGGGTGGTGGCACTGAGCACTGATCTCTGTCGCCTGGAGAACAGCTGTCATTTTAGGAGAACTTCAGGCCCCACTTTGAGGATGGCAACCCTTGGAAGGAGCAAGATACCGCTGATCCATAAATAAGATGTTATAATGCTCTTCCCATGCTTCTGCAGAGATAGGATTGGGGGCATTAGAAGTCTTGATTTGTGAACTGTAGATGATTTTCCAGAAGCTGACATCTTTTTCTCTAGTGGCCTTAATAAGGGATTGCCATAAAAGGGAATCAGCAGCTCTTTTTTTGGCTTTTAATAGCTCCTTATATTCCTTTTTTTAAAAAGTTGTAATTCTAATTTAGCAGTTATATTTGGATTTTGTTGAAACGCCCTAAGTACTCTCTGAGAGTCAATTTCGCTTGGGTGCACTTATGATCAAACCATTTTTTATTGCTGGAGATCCTATCATGTTTAAGATCTCCAGGTCTCGAGAGTAGAGGCTGGAGATTGGAAATTAATAGGTGGTAATAATCAATTAGAGAGATCCCCCCATCATTATTAGCTGTTAGGACTTGCAGGAAGAACTGGCAATTAGCTGATTGTGTCCAGAGAGAGAAATCTTCATTGATACGAGAGGACCCTTTAAGTCTAATCCTCCCTGTCTGCTCCGAAAGCTTAGGCTCTGTCACTTCAGGACAGAGTCGACCATGGCTGTTTCTACATGCTTGCAGCTCTGTAAACACACTTCTAGGTTTATGTCCTTATTACTCTCTTTTCCACAATAAATAGATTATTAAAACCCTTAGCATTATATACTTTGTTTCTTTTTTTTTTCAAATAATCTTTATTACTTATTATTAACCAACACAAAATATAAAAAAGGATCTTTCTCCTAAACCAACGGCTACTCTAAACAAATATTAAATTACTAGGAAAAAGGCCCGTTGTGGAAATAAATACAACGACCTCTAGAAAGAGGCTCTGGGCGGGTGCCTCAGCCTTGGACACTCAGTGTCAATTTGCTGTGGTGACCTCAGCAGGGTATAATGACACTGAGTCCACCATTTTCTCCAGAGGAACTGATCTCTGCCACCTAAAGAACAGTTGTAATTTTGAGTGGTCTCCAGCCCTCACCTTGAGATTGGCAACGATGTTTCCCCAGAAGGGAATGGTTGGTTTGGAGAGTGGAGTTTATGGCTTTGTACCTGTCCGAGGTCCCACGCCTCCTGAAACCTCACCCTCTCCAGGCTCCATCCCTCACATCTCCAGGAATTTCCCACCTGGAGTTGGAAACCGTATCTCCTTCCCAGCCAATCATCAACTAACCTTTATTGCCCCCTCACTCTTCAGCTTTCCACCCCCCACACACTTGCAGCCTCTCCCGTGCTCTGAAGCCCTGACTGTTACGTCACATTGGCTGTCATACGGGGGCCACCTCAGCAGCATATAAGGATACAGAGCCCACCATTTTCTCCAGGGGAACTGATCTCTGCCATCTGGAAAGCAGTTGTAATTCTGACTGATTTCCAGCCCTCACCTGGAGATAGGACACATTTTACCTCAGAACAGCAAACTGTTTAGAATGTTAGAGGCAAAAGCCAATCAAGTTGCATATGCAAACGACCTCTGTGTTCCGAGGCAAAGGCCAATGAGGCTGCATATGCAAATAACCTCTGTGTTCTGACTGGCTATGGGGGGGGGAGGAACAGCAAACTGTTTAGAATGTTGGAGGTAAGACTCAAGCAATGCAGCCAGTGGATAGGGACAGATTCTGAGTGACACACCAGGGCGCCAACCAATTCCAGAGCGTGTGGAATGTTCTAGAGAAGTGCCACCACCATTTGGCTTTTATATATAAGGGAGATTACATATCCATATTCTAAACATTCTTGTCTAGCCAAGTATACAGTTTCGTCCAACTATTTGAAAATAGACTGTCATTTCTTCCATGCAGTTTCATGGTTAAATTATCTAATTCCGCCACCTGTATGGTT
Source organism: Gekko japonicus (assembly GCF_001447785.1). Lineage (NCBI taxonomy): Eukaryota > Metazoa > Chordata > Lepidosauria > Squamata > Gekkonidae > Gekko > Gekko japonicus. The sequence continues at coordinate 1,308,930 of NW_015170896.1, read as the reverse complement.
TTATCTACAAAATCTTGTTTGGATGGGAGTTCTTCTTTCTTCCAAAATTTTGCCAGAGATATTCTTGCCGCTGTTAGTAAATGCAACAGCAGATATTTATCATGTTTCTGAAGATTAGTAGATAAAATACTAAGTAGAATAATTTGTGGATCTAAAGGAATCTGTAGCTGAATTATTTGAATTATCATTTGATGAATTTCTTTCCAATACTTTGTTTCTTGAGCTGTGTTGCATGTAACCCCCCTGAGTGTCCTTACTCCTCCTACTCCACTTCTGACACTCTCCTATTTAAAAGGTTCTGCTTTCCAGATCGAAGCCACCAGCCTTCCTTCAGTTACTGTTATTTATTGGGACTGAAACGTTGCAGGACTGTGCAGCCAGAGACAGGATGAGCTTGGGGCCGAATAACAATAGACCAAAACAGGATCCTGGCAGTAACCAATCAAGGTGTAGGACTGTGCCAACTGTTTGGAATGCTAACACGAACCGACTAACTCTCTAACTCATTGATATGCAGGCAGAATTTTTTTTAATAACAACTGGATACTAACTGCTAATGATCTCCCCTCTTGGGGTTTTAGTCATAGTGTGGGTCTAAATTACTTTTCTTTAATCCCGGGGTGTTTTTTCCTTCCCCTTTTCTTTTTCTTTTAGTTTGTAAGGTGTAACAAAAAAAAACAATAAAGCTACCCTGTCTTCAGGGGATTTAAAAAAAAAGTGTTGGACTGTGCTGCCAGAGAAAGGGTGAGCTTAGAGCCAAATAGCAATAGACCAACGGGATTCTGGCAGTAACCAATCAAGGTGTAAAGTTTTGTAAATAGCCTATCGTTGGGAGTGGGGTGCATTGGGGTGTGGCCATGGCATGCAATATAACCGAATTGAGCCTCGGGTCCACAGTCTGGTTCTTGCTGAAATCACTGATTAAAGTAGAGCCGATCACTAGACTGGGCGTCTATTCATCCATGGAACCCACTGTTTAACAGTTACCCTCAAGACTACATTGTACGTTGTACAAGCATCTCTTTCTTTACTTCCTCTCCATTCTTTTCTTTGAACTTTCCCTTCCTTCCTTCAGTTTTGTTTCCACACATCTTTACCCCTTTTGTATCCATTCAGTTTAGACTGCTATTAATGGCTCATGTCTTAAATTGAAGTAAACGTGTCCAGTTTACCCCCTGGTTACTGCCCATGCTCTCTACTCTCAACTGGCTGGGAAGGTTTGTCTGAAAACTATTTTGTGTAGAGGTTTCTCACACCTCTTTTTTAATGGTTTATTTTTTACCACACTTCCTTCCCTTTATGAATCTTCTGTCCTGTTACTGGCATTTCTCTGTTTAACGACATGCGTTCAAACTGTCTTCTCAGCCTGTTGTGGGAAAATGGATTAGGTTACTCCATACTCAGTTCACTCCCACACACTTTTCTGTCAGTCTTTATTGAATGAAGTGTTTCTTTATTGCATGATGAGATCTGGGATCAGAAAAGGCACCGTTGTTAGTCAAGAGGAACTAAACAGATAATATCAACAGGAGACATTTAATGAAGTTCAATCATTTCCTGGTCTCATTGTTCAGGGGCACATTCATATCCAGGGCTATTTTGGGGCAGGAACGCACAGAAACGGAGTTCCCGCTGGCTCCCGAGTTGGCCACGCCCAGCAGGATCTCATTAGGATTGGCTACATTAGGGGGTGTGGCCTAACATGCAAAGGAGTTCCTGCTACAAAAAAAGCCCTGGGTTTTGACAACAAACAATGTCCACAGAATAAGAAGCAAAAGGTGGGTGTGGCTGGATGACCACCCTTCTGGTAACAGGGGTGTGGTCTAATATGCTAATGAGTTTCTGCTGTTGGGTGTGGCCTATTATGCTAATGAGTTTCTGCTGGGCTTTTTCTACAAAAAGCGCCCTGCATATGACCAAATGAAGCCGAAATAGAGAAGAGACATTCCAGGGCTCAGCTCTCACTTACACTATCAGAGCCAGGGCCAGCCTAAGCTGAATTCAAGATGGAGCTGCCATCTTTCATTCTAGGACAGGTAGACATGTTTAATTTTTACTTGCCTCTTAGACGTTACAGGACAGGAAACCCGGGAAGCAGGGTGGCCAACAGGCCTAGGGAAGAATGTCCTGTCCCCTAATGGGGGCTTCATGTGTGGAAATGGGCAGTTGAAGCTTTCCATGGCATGGACGTGAATGACACCCCCCTGATCTTTGTGTAGATCAAACCGATACTAAAGACACCAGCAAAAGGCCAGTTTGAAAAGTAGCAACTCTGCCTGCAAGAATACAGAACATGAGTCTTCTTTATCAGCGTGTCTTAAAGGGACATTTGGATTCTGCCTTTCCTCAAAAAAAAAAAAAAAGCCTAAGGTGACGCGCATGGCCCTCCTCTTTCTGCTCACAACATCCTGTGTGGCAGCTCGCACTGGGTGTCCATGCGCAGTGTACCCCAGGGCATCCAGTGAGTTCCATTGCGGAGTTCTCCTAGTCCAACACTAAACGTCTCTTGCTTTGTTTTCTTTTGCTACAACATCATGATACAAATATATAAAATATTATATTATATTTATTATATTATATTATATTATATTATATTTATTATATTATATTATATTATATAAAAAGTAGAGACATCACCCTGCCAACAAAAGTCCGCATGGTCAAAGCAATGGTATTCCCAGTAGTCATGTATGGCTGCGAGAGTTGGACTATAAGGAAGGCCGAGCGCCGAAGAATAGATTCTTTTGAACTATGATGCTGGAGAAGACTCTTGAGAGTCCCTTGGACTGCAAGAAGATCAAATCAGTCAATCCTAAAAGAAATCAACCCTGACTGTTCCCTGGAGGGCCAGTTAAGGAAACTGAAGCTCAAATACTTTGGCCACCAACGAACATGAAATTGAGCAAACTTCAGAGGACGGCGGAAGACAGGATGGCCTGGCGGGATCTGGTCCATGGGGTCGCGAAGAGTCGGACTCGACTGTGCGACTGAACAACAACATGATACAACACCATTGTGGAGATCTTCTTCTTGGAAGGATGACTTTGAATAAATAACATTTGTGCCCTTAGCTCTTATCCCAACAGCTCATCACAGCTCGATGGCTTGCCGGAGGAATCCTGGGAGTTCCCACCCCCACATGGCTCAGGCTTAGGATCCACCTCGTTCTTCTCCCCAAAGCCGACTTCAGCTCCGCCACTGATCACAAGGTTTAAACCAGTGCAGAAAGTGGCGTCTGCAGCAAGGAACAGAGCAGCCAAGGCCATTTCTTCTGTGGTCCCCAAACGTCCCATAAGCTGTAAATGTGCAAATCAAAAGAGATAAATGTAGTATTCTATACCCATCACATGTGAAGTAAGATTATGAGATCGCAGGAGCTGAATCTGAGAGGGGCAGGATTGACTAGCTGTAGAAACTCAGATTTCCTCGGTGCAGAATTTTAAATTTCCATTTTTGTATACACAGCCCTTCTTCTTGTTACCACCTTAGATGTGGAGGAAGTTGGATTGCCAATTCCACCTTGGGAGACGCAGAAGCAATGCCCGGGGAGGGCAAAGTTTGGGGAGGGGAGGGAGCCCAGCTTCTTCCTATACTGGACAAGTTGAAGTCTGCGAGCATCCACCCTCTGCAGCCATGCTAGGACTGCTGTTTTCCCCTGGCCAGTGTCACCTGGAGAATATTCATTTATTTAACACATTTAATAGCCACCTTTGCTTCTTGCACTGCTCGATAGCTTACGATATATGTAAAATACATAAAATAGAATACATAAAATACAAGAAAAACACCCTACACAAAAAGCACAATTTGGGACTGCAGGTTAGGCTTGCCAAGTCCCCCGGGGGGGGGGAAACCCCTGCCCCAGAGGCCCGTTCCCCGCCAGCGGCCCCAGGGAGAACCCCACCCCGGTTTTCTATTGTTTTTCCTTGGGTGGTCGTGGCCCCGCCCCCAGCGTGCCGGGTGACGTCCGTGCGGCGCGTGTGAGCTTTGCACGCACTCCAGCCGCCAGCCGGGAGTCCCCCGCTGCGGCTTTAAAAACACTTGGCGACCCTACTGCAGGTAAATGCAATCCTAAATAAAACTGTCTTTAACTACCTCCTAAAGATCGAAAGGGAGAGGGCCAGGTGCACATCTCTGGGGAGGAGCTTGTTCAATAGTTATGGGGCTGCTACTGAAAAGGCCCTCGCTCTGATGTGTACCCACCAAAGGAGCTCCTTTGATTGATGGGACAGTAAAGACAGCCTCTCCCTGGGATCTTAATTCCCAAGGAGGAACATATGGAAGAAGATTCTCCAATCCGAAATCAGGAGGGCTTTGAAGGCCAAAAAAAGTGTGAAACATAGCACCCCAACCTTCAAATTGGGCTTGGGAGAGGATTGGTAGACAGTGCAAATGCGGCGACATGCTCCAGACTGATGATCCCAACCAGAAATCTAGCCACTTCATTCTGTACTAGTTGTAGCTTCTGAACACTCTTCATGGGTAGCCCCAAGCAGAGCACAATGCAGTAGTCCAGTCTACATTTAACGAAGACATGCATCACCATGGCTATGCTCTGATTGAACCAGGAATGGATGCAGCTAATGCACCAGCCAAAGGAAGTGCTCTGAACCACCACAGCCACCGAGTTTTCGAAGGTAACTGCTATGTCGAGCAGCACTCCCAAGCTGTGGACCTGTCTTTTGAAGGGGAGTATAACCCCCTCCGAGACAGGAGACATCCGAAGGCCCTGGTCTACCTTTCTACTAACCCGGAGAAAATCTGTCTTGTCAGGATTAAGTTTCAGCTTGTTCACCCTCATCCAACCCGTTACGGATTCCAAGCACCAGTTCAGAACATCAACAGCATCTTCAGAATGAGGTGGCAACGTATGGTACAGCTGGGTATCCTCCACATATTGGTCACACCACAGCTCAAACATCCCAATGACCTTTTCCAGCATTTTCACTTGGATATTAAACAGCATGGGGGATAGGATCAAACCCTGCAGAAACCCACAGGCCAACAGCCACAAGGCAGAGTGATAATCCCCCAGCACTGCCTTCTGAGACCGACACACACACCCCGGACTAGGACTAGAACTCCCATCATATGAGCTCCCTTAGTCTTAGCACTGACAGGCGGCTCAGTAGGATACTGTGGCTGATAGCACTGGAGGCCCCTGAGTGAACCAGCAGCACCAGCAGAGTCCCATTCCACCTGTCGGTTTCTCGGTAGAGGTTATCAACCAAGGCGACCCAAAGCAGTCTCTGTTCCAAATCCACGCCTGAGGCCAATTTGAAATGGGTCCAGAAAATCAGGCTCTTCCAAGAGCCCCTGGAGCTGGGAAGCAACAACCCGCCCAAACACCTTGCCCAAGCATGGAAGACTGGAGTCTGGCTGGAAGCAGGGGTCATTTCCTGCAGGAGCGAACAGGAGCGGAGCTCCAGCAGTAAAGAGCCCAGGAAGCGGGCACATGCAACAAGCCCCACCCCCTGCTCCCAGCAGCCCTCAGGCAGAGCAAGAAGCAGGCAGGTAAGCTGCAGAGCTCCCCCCTGACCCTCCAGCCCCAAACAGTCCAGTGGCACCTTTAAGACCAAGTTTTATTCAGGTACAAGCTCTCCCTCCTCTGCGAGGACAGATCTGCACATCCCCCCCCCAATAGCTAGCAATTCAAAACAGTCCAGTGGAGCCTAAGCGGTGGGTGTTGCCTTCTGACACTCTTCCAGTGATGTCAGGGGGTGTGGTATATGCAAATAAGTTATGCTAATGAGCTCCTGCACCTCTTTTTCTACGAAATGACCCCTGGCCGGAAGTTCTCCAACTTAGTAAAAGAAGGAGTTGTCCTTCTGGGAGAACTTCAGGCCCCGCCCAGAGGATGGCCACCTTGAGGAGAACCGTTCACCTGCAGCAGCACCACCACCCCGGTTTCCCCACAAAACACTTACATGATAATCGACGATTTTCTGCATTGTCTTCTTTGGATTCGGTGACGCGGTTACATACGTTTTCACCAATGGAGTCCAGATAAAAGATGGTGTGATGCTAGGATTCAAAATGTTTGGAAATTTTAAAAGGGCAGGGTTAATATAAAGCATCAAGAAATATATCCCCTAGTGAATGAGTTTTGAAGAAGCGTCTTTCTTATTATCTTATTGAGAAGAGGAAGAAGAGAAGAGATTGGATTTATTCCCCGCCTTTCACTACCCAAAGGAGTCTCAGAGCGGCTTACAAACTCCTTTCCCTCCCCCCCCCCACAACAGACACCCTGGGAGGTAGGTGGGGCTGAGAGAGCTCTTGACAGAAACTGCTCTTTTTCAAGAACAGCTGTTATCAGAACTACGGCTTGCCCAAGGTCATTCAGCCAGGTGCAAGTGGAGGAGTGGGGAATCAAACCCGGTTCTCCCAGATAAGAGTCTGCGCACTTAACCACTACACCAAACTGGCTCACATTTAGCATACTGATAAAGGACCAAGCATGAATCATGGGTTGAAAGGTTCTCCTGGTGGCTGATCCCGGGTGGATCCCGGGTGCTAGGCTTTCTTTACCAATGGCTGGGTTCGATTAGTGATACTTAAGAGTCGCCCAACTGTCTACAGCCAGAAATGGTTCATATTGCCTTTTGGAAGTGTCCCTTGGTAAGCACTTCATGCATTCCAGTGACACCCTGCCTCTGTGATAGAATTGACCTTGGTCACAGCAGAACAGGTGCATTTTTGAGATTCGTTTTTCAGGGCCCTTCAAAACAAGTAATAGGAGATTGGGAAATGAGATTGTGGGGTCTCAGTCAATGTTCCCTCTAAGCTGTGGAGTCTCATGAGCAAAAATTCTGCTTTGTGAGCTACTGGCATTAAAGTGGTGAGCGAGTGATTTGGCTGCTGCATAAAATTAGTTTGCTCTGGAGCCCTCCTTCCTGAGCGGAGACAAAAATGTGTGAGCTGGAGGCTAAAAAACTGTGAGCTAGCTCACACTAACTCAGCTTAGAGGGAACACTGGTCTCAGATGGAGGAGGGGTCGGGGCCTCACAATCACCCACATCACCTCTGTAGGCACACAGAGCAGGGCTTCAGGAGCAGGACTTAACTGGCGGCAGAGGGTGTGGACAATATAGGAGGGGGGGTCATTCAAGGACCCTGGCTCCAAGCCATTGGCAGCCTTGAAGCTAAGAACCAGCACTGTGGATAGGCTGTCTTGCCAGCAACTGATGGGTAGGCAGTGCAGATCTTCCTGCACAGGGGAGGTACGATCCCCATAGCCAGCCCCTGACTCCCTCGCTTCCAGTATCTCAGGTTGAGGAAATAGAAAGAAAGTATGAGGTTTAGTGCAGTAGAGTCAGAGATGAAAGTAAGCTGGAATGATGAGATCGTGGGCAGAGCTGCTTCAGGCCCTGCCGCTTTTCAAGAACAGCTCTTATCAGAACTATGGCTTGCCCAAGGTCATCCAGCCAGGTGCAAGTGGAGGAGTGGGGAATCAAACCCGGTTCTCCCAGATTAGAGTCCGCGCACTTAACCACTACACCAAACTGGCTCTCTTAGCAATCTTAGAGTTGAACACACTGTATAAACTGATTCACCCCACAATCATTGGCATGACTATTCATTTATACATCCCATGAAAATACAGCATGAAATGCAGCCCTTGAGATTTCAGTCCACAGGGAACTGAATCATTGTTCATGGCACAAGAAAAAGCAGTAGCAAACATCCATTTTTCTAAAGGACTTGAGGGTTCGTTGCACAAGCTGAGGGCCTGCAAGAAATCACGGAGGGGGGGGGTTGGGGCTATACAACTTGAAAGTAATATCTTTGTCACCAAATATCCTCCTCCATGATTCTATAAGCTCTTAGGGGGAGGACTTAAGCAGGCTGATGTCTTCTCCTCTTCACACAATTTTTCTCCTTTAAGTTGCCAGGGCTCTTTTTGGGCAGGAACGCACAGGAACGGAGTTCCGGCTGGCTTCTGAGTTGGCCACGCCCATGCCTACAGCTACATGTGTGGCTACAGAGGGAAGGCCTGGTGAGCGACTCTCCCGGTGACTCTGAGGTGGGCAGGCCAGAGGGGGCCCTGGAAGGTTTGGGGTGGCATTTAAATGCCTCCCCTACCTCCCCTCTCCTCCAAGGCCGGCTTCCCCGGGCTCCCCGCAGCCACAGGGTGCCTGGGCAAGCCAAGGGAAGGCATGGGGGTGTGACCTAATATGCTAATGAGCTGTGCAATCAGCGGTGTGGTCTAATATGCTAATACATTTCTGCTGTTGGGGGTGGCCTATTATGCTAATGAGTTCCTGCTGGCCTTTTTCTACAAAAAAACCCCTGCCTTTAACTGACTCTAAGATGCTCTTTACATTCTGGGATTCCTGGAGCAGATTCGGTTCTCTTTCAAGCTGTCTTTTCTCCTCAGCCTCTTAAATTTCTTCTAGTTACTTCACAAAGTTGTACTTTCCTGCACACCTGGGGGAGACCCACTAGTATGGAGACACCCCACACACATCTTCTGTATCTGCAGGTTCACCAGTTTTGGTGCTTTGGTGGTATCTAGGGTGGCCAATGTCAAAGGTAGCACCTGGAGATCTCCCACTGTTGCACTTTATCTCCAGACAACCAGGATCAGCTCCCCTGGAGAAAGCGGCTGCTTTGGTGGGTGGACCCTCCTCCCCCCAGGCTCCACCCCCAAAATCTCCAAGGCATTTCCCAACCCACAGCTGGCCACCCTTGTGGGATCACAAATGCCAATGTACACTATTATATTTAAAGACACTCCCTATGCACGGCCTTAAGGAAAGTCAGATTATTCCAGTAGATTTGAAAATAATGTGATTCATTTCCTAAATTTTAATTCTAGAAGATACCATATTTTGCACCCAGTCTTTTTGTTTTTGTTTTTTGCGTTTCTGTGCATTGGAAAGGGAAAAGAAATATGGGGACTTTGCGCCACTTATACCTTCTCCAGAAAAAGGAACTCAGTCCACTTGACTGGATATTAGACTCTTACAGTGCCAGTTTCCTGTTGTTATTATTATGTTCTCCTTCTGTTACCTCTTTAATTTTTTCAGCTAAAAACTTTGCCTATAAGCTCCTGGCATTGGGCTTTCTTTCCTGATAATATTCTGCAAAGGACACTGTGCCCCAAGGGTTCTGTATTACTTTTAATCATAATAATCACTTTAATAATCATGTTTAATAATCACTTTTACCAGTTGACTCGTACTCCGTGTTTGCTCTCATCGATGGCCAGGGATCTGGTCATTGAAATCACAGCGCCCTGCAAGAGAAATGCACAACAAGCAGGATTGCCAGCTGACCAGAAATGGCTTGGCCTCCTCCTCTTACAGTCTGATGTACATTTAGAGAAGGATTTTTTTAATGATATGGACATAAATAATGCCTATAATCCATGTAGCTGCTTAGCTTCTATTAAAGGACAAGACATTTTTCTTAAGGCCTCAGTGAAGACACAATACAGGGGAGACCAATCTACAGTGCCTTACAGTCGTCTAGACACAATCTTTGCAACCCTTGTGAAGTTAGGAGATGGGGGGGTAGGCCAGACCTTCTCGTCCCTGAATGCTGACTTTCAACTCCTGAGTTGTCACCATCAGACAAAAATATATTTTCCCTCAGGACAAGAGAAACAGGGGTAATGGGGCTGAGATTCCTCAGGGGGGCCAGTTTGGACCTAGATATCGTAGTCTGATCCCTTGCCCAGGAAACTGAACATAGGGGTCCTGAAGGAGAGATTTTTTCCCATCTAGCAGATGGATGGGTTATAGCAGATAAGTAGAAATCCGGTCTCCTGGAGTTAAGGTTGCCAACAAAGCTGTCCATAGCATGGAGGGAAATTACATCACCTTGAAAATAACCTTCCCATGAAGCCTCTGTTCAAGGGAGAGGGCCATTTCATTTTCTGAAGATGGTTGGCAACCTTACTTGGGGTTCTCACATAAAAGTGAAAGATGCAGGATGCTTTAGCCTTGGAGGCTTAAGTGAACTTTTTTCAGTCCGATAAGGAGAAAAAAGCAAACGGGCGTTCCATAAAACCTTTACTGGTTATGGACTGGCTTTAGACTCATGTATGAGGACTGACATCTGAACTGAAAAATATCAAGCCAGCCTCCTCCTGTGCCTTTGGGAGCACCTTGATTTACGAGAGCCCGCAGGTGGAGTTTTTCAAAGCACAGGGAATGGAGACACTATCACTGGCCATCTCCATGCTGTGCAAACCTTCATCTGCCAGCCAAGCTGTTATTAAAGGCTCAGGAGTAGAAGCATTGGGGGGGGGGGATTCTGTCCTTGGGTCAGGATTACCGTCTTCTTTTTTTTGAGCCCCCGGAGGGGATTTTTTATTATATTTTATAACACTACAAAAAACTATCACAGAAAAGAAGGGAGGGGGAAACTACATTTACAGGATAAAGTAAAGAACCCACTACTGACTAAAATCCCAAGAGAGGAGATCCTCCCACAAGCTTAATTACATCCAGTCTTCCCATCATTTATATCATTATAAACTGAGTCAAACATTTATAATACTTTCCCTTTCAACCTTAAATTTAACTGTCTAAAAACAGTACCCCCAATCATCCCGTTTCAAAGTTCTCAAAGGCACAATTCAGAGTCCTTCAGCCTTCACTTCTCTGTCCTTGGGTCAGGATTACTTTGCTTGCAGCGTCCGACAAACCGTTCTTAATCCCAATGAGACCACTTAAACTGCCTATGTTGATGATGTTTCCTTTCGTTTTCCGTAAGTGGGGCAGCGCATACTGTACACAAAAGAGAAACAGAAACAGTGTGCCTGACCTTAAAACAGAAACTCATGAAGGTGGTGTAGCTTAGAACTGTCCATTGGCAGAGACCTTTTCCATCATGGCTAGCAGAAATCCTTGCAACTGGAGATAGCAGAGATGAGCCCTTTGGGTGTAAAACAGATCCTCAGCTGTGGAGCCATGGCCCATCCCCTGTTGTTCTGATTTGGGCAGGAGAAAACTGACAGACACAGGGACAGCACTATACCTCTGAATACCGTTCCAGGTTTTTTCCCACTGGACTTTCAACTCCGGATGAAACCAGCTACTCTCGGGGAACAGAGGAAGCTCCTGAGGTGTTAGAAACACTCACCTTGGATGCTAAGAAACAGCTCACAGTGTTAGAAACACTCACCTTGGATGCTAAGAAACAGCTCACAGTGTTGAGTTCCATGATGTCGCGGAAATCCTGGGCGCTCATTATATCTATCGGTTCCGCAAAGCCTGTTTGCGAGAGGATTTTAAATGGAAGTGGGTTTCAGAGAGGCAAGGCACACAATGAGAAAGACAGCCCCACCCCTGGAACATGCTGATGGATTTTCACACTTCTTTTATTGTTAAAGTAATACTGCTTGGAGCACAACCACATTATCATCAGATTGTCTGGAAGTAAGAGTAACCCTGTTGGGTCCAGCCAGTAGTCTTGGAGACCCTTTAATACAAAGGCAAGCCATACACTCCAGAAGGCCCAAGCCTCTCCTTGTTACTGAACGGCTGCTGAAGACACCGTTTTTATGCGGCCCAGATTAAACAAACAAACATCATTATCATCATCCCTTTATTCTTTGTAAACCAAGCAGATACAGTAATAAACAATTATACATGCAACAACAATAACTACAAAGCCATATCCCAGTAAAAATACATAACAATCTACCAAAGTGAATAACAACTTTAAAAATATTAGAGAGTAAATACATCTACCAGCAAGGAGGTATCTGGCAGTGTCCCTCCAGAGTCCACATAGTTTAGGTACGCTCACCATATTTCCACAAAACTTGAATAGTCCTCCGCAAAATCTCAGATTAAACAAATTTAGACTCCAGTGGCACCAATATCGGAGACTGTGCAATAATTGGTGCAATTTGGTTTTAAATTCTTTGCTTTAAAGTTCTGATAAACTATTATTGCCATTTGTGAGGCCTAATGGCCTATATATTTGGCGGCACCAATATCGGAGACTGTGCAATTTGGTTTTAAATTCTTTGTTTTAAAGTTCTGATAAACTATTATTGCCTTTTGTGAGGCCTAATGGCCTATATATTTGTTGTGATAAATGCTGAGCCCATTTACGGGGAAGGCAGAATATAAATTTGAATGGATAAATAAATAAACAAGCAAACATGCCATGCTCCACGTGGGTCACACAGAAAACTGGGACTCCCAGTGTATAGAAGCCAAATACATCTAAACAATCGCAAAGTATAAAGCTGTCAATATCATTTAACCACCATTCATACAGGATTATTTTTGACAATTTTAAAATTCTCCTCCCTCCAATGGTTAATGTCAGATCTTACTTAAAAGTTTTTTATGTTCCTTGCCCGCTGAAAACCTATTATGTAGTATCATATTTACTGGGTTGTAGGGAACCGCCTTTGATGGGTTTTGGGAGGTCAGGGAACATCAAGAACTTTTTAATAAGATCTGACATTAACCACTGGTGGGGGAGAATTTAAAAATGGAAAATTTTGGCTACTATCGATGTCGGCATTGTACCACCTGTGGTATGACCCTAGAAGGGAAGAGGGTTATAAATCCTACTACTGGTACTGTTATTAAATTTCAGAACCTGTCCAATTATTCCAGCAAAAGAGTAGTACATCTCGTACAGTGCCCTTGTGCTTTACTATATGTAGGAATACTGGTAAGGGCAGTTAAAACATGAATAGAATTCATAACCAAAACAGAGAAGTCCCTATGGTGGAACATGTTCTTCAAAAAAGACACTCCCCTAATGAATTGAAATATTGTGTGATATTTAAATATGCACCCCCGCCTTAAAAGGCCTCAGATGTCACTCAAATACTTTTTAAAAAGGAAACATAGTTTATATACAGATTATGTACTTATGCCTCGCATGGCTGTAAGAAATGCAATAATATAAGGGGCTTCTGGTTTTAAAAGAACCTTGCTTTAAAAAAAAATTGCATTGCTGGAAATCAATTAATGATTAAGGCTTAATAAGAAGCTGAGCTAAAGAGGAGTTAGAAATGGGGAAGTCAGACACTAGCAAGAACCAGCTTGCACAAACATCTCCACTTAGTAGAAGCAAGCGGAAGACCCTTGCAAAAGACTGCCTTCAGCAGAAAGCAGAAGTGGCATGCGGCAGGAATGTTTCACATAGATTAAGGATCTTTACTTTAAAATTTATAGAAAAGTGCCTTCAGATAGAGGGACGTTTTGCTGTGTATTAAAATTAAGAGTGTATTGCTTGAGAATAGATGCTGAAGCTGGCTTAATTAGAAAGCAGAAGTGTGGCCAAGACAACTGTCAACTGCCTTGAAGATCCTTCAATCTGAGTAGTGAGAAAAAGCTACCTAGCTATCCAAGGGAAGTGATTAATCATTGAATAGTCATAGATTAAAACCATGCAATGAAATTATTGTGCTAACTCTCTCTCTCTCTCTCTCTCTCTCTCTCTCTCTATA
>NW_015170896.1:1275609-1295231 GCF_001447785.1 Gekko japonicus | reverse complement strand
TAGGGAAAGTTAATACCATGTTTGGCATAAAGGAATTATGCCCTTTTAAGGAAAATACTAAATAAAAAGCAGAAGTGAAGTAATAAGGCGATCGGGAATTAGTATGTAACTTCTGGTTAACCAGCTCTGGTGGCCGGAAGAGGGCATTTTTTTATTTTTACACCACTCCGGGACAGGATAAATATCTGCCACAGAACCCAATCCAGTGTGTTCCCAATGCTCTCTGAGCAGCGAGGGGCACCCTGCCTGCAGGCTGTAATCAAATAAATTCTGATTCACTGAAGGAAAGTCTGTCTCCAGAAATTACTTATTGGTAAGAGAGAATTTCATTTACCACATGGCCTTAAACCAGACTTTGGATTTTTCCCTTTTCATCTAATTGTGAGTTCTGACTTAATGCGAGCACCTTTAAGACGAAGCAGAAGATATTTCATACCTACTAATGGTCAATGCTAGATATCCAATTGCATGTTAAACCCCTCCATGTCATGGATTATTAAATTTTTGTATTGAGGTTTATATCGTTTTCAGGAGTGATTTTTCCATCTTAAACAAGCAGCATAAAAATGGTGGTCTGTCAAGATGTTTAGAATGGTCTTTTTAAACTAAAAAAAGATGTTTAGAATGGTCTTTTTAAACTATAGTGGTGAAAGACAAATCAATGGGAATGGTCTCTTTAAACTGTATTGTGTCTGTGAATCATTAGATTATGTATTTAAATACCCCACATGTGATTCTGTTATTGAGAACCCAGTCAATCCATTGTGGAGTGGTAAATTGTAGTAAGCTACAATTATTATTGCTGAGAGATGGGGTAAGTTATTCTCATAAATGGGAGGTCGCTAGATAGAAGGGTAGTTGCTGATTACGGAACCAGATATATTTGTATACTTTGTATCTTTTCGTTACACCATGCAGTTCTGTTATAAAAGATTTGTGAATCCTTCTGTGTGACTTGAATAAGCCTGTCGAAACACGTTATTCACTTAAGAGATGTGTCGTCTACGCAGGATTCATGTGAAACCACTCCATGCTACAGATCGTTAAATGTTTATGTCCAAGTTTATATAATTTTGGGGAGTGAGCTTCTATTTTGGACTTTCAATGCAACAGTGTTTGCGCAAGTTGAGCTATTTCGAACTGTCACTTCAAGCTATGTCTGTTTCTGAAACACAAACTCCTTAAATTGTATTGCGTCTGCAAGAACCCTTGTGCGTTTAGAAACAATCTTTTGAGAATAGCAGAAGCAAATTGCCACGGACTTCTGTGTATATAAATTTTTATATACGAGACTGTAATAATCACATTGCTATCAATTATATATTTTTCATTATTGTGTATTCACTATTCATTTCATAAAAATCAAAAAATTGTCAAAAAAAATCTTGAATGGATGGTGGTTAAATGATATTGACGGCTTTATAGTCTGTGATTGTTTAGACTTCCTTAGCCTCCAAGTGGACCTGGAGATCTCCCAGGCTACAAAGAGCAGTTCCTCCGGGGAAATGTCTGCTTTAGAAGTTTGGGATCTGTGGCAGTGTTCCCTCTAAGCTGAGTTAGTGTGAGCCAGCTCACAGTTTTTTAGCCTCCGGCTCACACATTTTTGTCTTAGCTCAGGAAGGAGGGCTCCAGAACAAACTCATTTATGCAGCAGCCAAATCACTCGCTCACCACTTTACTACCAGTAGCTCATAAAGTAACAGCGTTCCGTGCACCTCAGTGTTTAGTCATGCCAGCCACATAACCCCGGAAACATCTTCGGACAGCGCTGGCTCTTCAGCTTTGAAACGGAGATGAGCACCGCAACCCTAGAGTCGGATTCGACTGGCTTTCGAGCAAGGGAAACCTTTACCTTTACATAAAGTAGAATTTTTGCTCACAAGACTCCACAGCTTAGAGCATGGGTGTCTGACTTTATACCCCACTGAGGCCTCTCTCCTCCCCAAATGCTGGAGATTTAGGGGTGGAGAGTGGGGACAGCAGCAATTCCCCAGCCCAGAGTTAGCAACCCTGTACAGTCCCCCCCTATCCCCCTACCTCGGAGGGTTATGGGCCCTGAATATGGATTTTTCCTTTCACCATCATAGCTAATTGGCATTGATGGACTTGTTCCCCATGATTCCATCTAAGCCTACAATTAAACTAGAGGCCATCCTGGAACAGCGAGGTCCATAAGTTAACTACTCTTTACATGAAGAAGCCCTTCCTTCAGAAAGGGTTAGTGTGGGAGAGGCAGGGCCTCACGGGAGGAAATGCCAAAAGCTCACATCCAGACACATACATCCTGTAATGTATTCAGCCTGACATGCCCGGACTTGCCCGGGCTTGCCAGGCACAATCCATCAGTAGCTTCAGTCTTGAGACAAAGGATCCGTAGGATCCAAGCCGGCCCAATCAAAGGGCTAGCTTCCCAGCCAGGAGACCAATGGTCGCCCGGTTACTGTAAATAGCCTATTGGGAGTAGGGGGTGTGTTTAGGTGTGCTTGGTGGCGGGTTTTCTGAATGCATATAAACCGGCCTGTGAGCCGGTTCGTTGTCTTTGTCCTGAACTAAATAAAGGTATGCTTAGCTGAAATCACTCTCCGTCCACATACTTTTCACATCCCAAGCCCTAAAAGTCTGAACGTCCCTCACCAGATCCAGCATTGTTCACCAGGCAGTCCAGGCATCCGTAATGATCTACAGTGACCCGAATCAGCCTCTGCAGGAACAAAGATGAACAGACATCTAAGGCAGGGCAAGGGTAGCAACAGAATTGAGAATGCTGCCATTCCAGAGCTGCAAGAGACCGTGACCCACTTAGGGCTGCACTTGTTCCAGGTCTTGGGAGCAAGACAGAGAAAGATGAGCAGCAAAGGAGCCTGGGGGAAGAAGCAGAGGAGCAACCAAAGAAGAGGGCTCCTGTGTGGGATGGGGGACGAGGCCTGATCCAGCCTGGGGAGAGGGTCGCTCAGGCATTTGGTGGCTGAGGGTCTCTGAACCATAATCTCCCTCCTGTCAGAATATACAGAGCAATACAACCACTGTGAAAATGTAATAGTGACCTCTAAATCTCCAATACAATATTAGATACCAATCTTAAACACAAGGATTCCACATCTCTGATTTAGGATCGCTGGTTTCTGCAATGGTTGGGATTACATTCATTCTTGTCAAGCTTCATTAAAATTATTTCCAGCTGGAGTTTCCGGTGGCTGTGAGATTGCGCAGTCAGACCGAGAGAGCCTCCGCGTCCTAGCTCCAAAGAATGCAAAATAAAGACTAATTGAGGACCATAAAGATAAAAACAACTTGCTGATAAGAATGGGGAAGCAAAGAGGAGGAAAAGGAGGGAAAGCAGCCAAGAAAAATAACGAGGGAGCTCAACAAACTGAGCAAACTATGCAACCATCGGATGATGACTCCCCCCCCCATTTGAACTCGACTCCGAAGAAGAGGCACCTAGCCGGCAGAGTAAAAGGAAACGTGAGGATTCAATTACCAAAAAAGATATACAGACTATGCTGGTAGAAATGAAAAAAGAAATTAAAGACAGCATCACCCCTATCTATCAGAAACTGGACACTATGAATCTCAGCCTAACAGATCTGCGGCACTGACGCAAACAGCTAAAAATAAGCAGGATATACAAAGCCTGAAGACCTTTGAGACTTGGAGTAAGTCCAAAATTATTCTTTTGGATATAAAGGCTCGGGAACGGAAAATTAAATTTAGGGGAATCTCCCCAAACTTTTCTATAGACAAAGACCTCATGGACTCTTTGAATCTGTGGCTCCAGGAATTATTGCAACTGCCAGCTGCACCAATTAGCCAAGCTTATCGGCTGAAACTACCACAAACAGGCTCGCCTACACTAATTCCGGACATTCTTGCTGAGCTGAAAGACATTAAAGCAAAGGCTACTATCTTAGAAGCTGCAAGGAAGAACAACGGTCTCCAACTTGAGGACACTAAAATACAAGTGTTCAAGGACTTACCATCTGAGATATTAACTGCGCGCCGGAACCTGAAGCCAATTACAAAGCGGTTGACAGAAAAACAAATTAGATATCGTTGGCTTCCATTGGGACATTTACATATAAACTACAAAGGCAGAGACCACACCGTTCATGACCTCAAGTCTGGAGAGGAAATGCTAACTGCTTTACAACTTTAAGCTTCAGACAAAAAATGAGAGGACAACAGCTTCAACTTTAGATAAGCCGATTTAATACTAATATATTGTTTTAAACATTGTGACACTAACATTTTTGGTTGCTGGTCCATCTTTCTATTTAAGAGCAATTAAAAGGCTTAATATAATACGGATAAAATATAAGAATAACTGTCTGGGACAACAATAAATATCACTTTATTAAGTTTGTACTATTTGAGTTGGAGTTTAAGGAGAGAAAAAATAGTTTTCTAAGCAATCACTGGCAATGATGGGGGGGAAAACTTTTTTGTTTCTATAACCATTACAATGTAAACAGCCATTGCCAGCGATATGGTGTAAAAGAGGATGTAATAGATTGTGCAGTATCTTAAAAAAATATATGATTTGTGTTGTTATCCTGTGATATGGAAAATAAAATATATATTAAAAAAAAAATTATTTCCAGCTTCACTGGCTCTAACGAAGAATGGAAACGTGACCTGTACTCAAGAGGGGGCATTAGCCTGTAGTTGATTGTCACTAGAATTTTCAGAAACAAGTTCAGTATTTTATTTATTTGTTTGTTTGTTTGTTAGACTTTTACCCCGCCCTCCCGCCAAAGCAGCTCAGGGCGGTTTACAGTAGTTAAAAACCAGTATACAATTAATAGAATATCAAGTCTAAAACAATACAATCGATAAAATATCAAAATACAACTTATTAAATTTAAGATTAAGATGTGGCGGCCATCTGTTATAAAGTGCTAATAGTTATGTAGAACAGTCAGTGTGGTCAGACTATTGAAATGCTTGCTGGAACAGCTTGGTCTTTACCGCTCTACAGAATTGTTGAAGTTCCCGCAGAGCTTGAATTTCATTTGGGAGCTGATTCCATATTTTATGGGACCCTGTTTGCTCATCTGCTTTAGTTCATCTGCTGCAAGTGCACTGACAACTTGCCACGAAGATAGTTTTATGAGGCTTACAGTCTTCATTCATCTTTAAACCACTTGGAAGCGGCTTTCTTTGCACAACTAGCATCTTGTATGGAATCTGTGCTTTCGTATATTTGTTCCCATTAAGCAAGAGTTTTGTCAATATTGTTTTGTACATTGTTGCTTGATTGTTGTTATAAGCTTGCTAAAAACAAGTGTTAGACTTTCAGGTCAGATTTGAACATTTATTCATTGTTATATAATATTGTATTGAAGATTTAGAAGTTACTATTACATTTTCACAGTGCTTTTGTTAGTTTGTAGCGTTAGACACTGTGTTCCTTTTTGGTGCCTACAGTTCCTGTCAGAATATAGCGATCTCTTGTGTACAAAGAAGAGGAAAGAAGATCCTGCAGGGGGCAGCAAGTTCTAGCTTGAGAAGACTGTAGGGGGAAGTGCCTTCTTTATAAAGGGACTTCTCTTTGTCTGTCTGCAAAATGGTCTTCTTAGGCTTTCCTTCTGGAAGAGTCTAGAGCTCTCTGTCTCTCACCCTAGCAAGGCAGCTGGGGTTATATCTTTGGTTTCCTATCCAGTTTGTTAGTTCCACAAATAGAACTTTATTTACCCATAATCAGTTCAGTGTCCTGACTTCTGCATAGGCGCTCTGCTATAAAATTTCCAACCGGGCTGGGACCAGAGTCAAGGGGGCAATGTTTGCACTCTGCTTCTGAGCCTTGCCCATTTTCAGACTTCAGGGCATGCTGTGACTGTGAGGAGGACTTGAAGCTTAAAGCTGATGAAAAAATTAAGTGGAGCCCCAGGGCAAGGACTTAAGCAGAGGAGACACCATAGGTGATAAGCATATTCTGAATTTATGAAAGAGGAGCATAAATCAAGAGGAAAGGCCTATCAGAACAGTGTTGTGGCCATTTAGACCCCTGAATTAGAATATAGAGAATGCTTTTAGAGATGGGTTCAGAGATGAAAGGATATTTCTTGGAAGTGCTGAATAAGAACCCCCCAAGAAGCACCACTGTCTTCACCCAATTTTAGCCTACCTTGATATCTGACTCCTTGCGGACATCGCAGACCTGGAAGTAAGCATCCCCTGAGCACCCAGAAGCCTTCAGGTCCCTCTGAATTCCTTGTCCATCTTCCTCTGCAAGGGGGGAGAACAGAACAGTTGCCAGCAGGACAAACCTTCTAACCCTGCCTTTTTTGTGCAGTCTCTGCCGCCTTATCCCTGCACCTTCCTTTCCAGCAGTGCCCAGTCTCGAAGTATACACAAGCGTTTTTTTCTACAAGCATTGAAGACTGTTGCTCCTCTCTCCTGGTTGCCTTCTCCAGGCTAAAAGGGCTGCAAACTAAACAAACTCCTTGGGTGGGCAGGTCGCGTCTAGTGTTGCCTACAGGAACAGGGAAAGACAAAGAACTTGATGACTCACTAGCCTACAGATCATCCACAGCCAAAAATGGTCTGGTGATCCCACTTTCCATCATGTGCATATTCCTCTCTCACTGCATTTGCAACATTCTACTCAAGGGGGAATATAACTTGAATTTCTTACCTGTCTTCTCTCTTGCAGGGCCTGAAGCAGCTCTGCCCACGATCTCATCATTCCAGCTTACTTTAATCTCTGACTCTACTGCACTAAACCTCATACTTTCTTTCTGTTTCCTCAACCTGAGATACTGGAAGCGAGGGAGTCAGGGGCTGGCTATGGGGATCGTACCTCCCCTGTGCTGGAAGATCTGCACTGCCGACCCATCAGTTGCTGGCAAGACAGCCTATCCACAGTGCTGGTTCTTAGCTTCAAGGCTGCCAATGGCTTGGAGCCAGGGTCCTTGAATGACCCCCCCTCCTATATTGTCCACACCCTCTGCCGCCAGTTAAGTCCTGCTCCTGAAGCCCTGCTCTGTGTGCCTACAGAAGTGATGTGGGTGATTGTGAGGCCCCGAACCCTCCTCCCACTGAGACCAGTGTTCCCTCTAAGCTGAGTTAGTGTGAGCTCTGTAAGCCGCTCTGAGACACCTTTGTGTAGTGAAGGGCAAGGTATAAATCGAATCTCTTCTTCTTCTTCTAAAAATCATCCAATGGTTGGACGGCTTCAAAAGGGAATTAGATAAGCATATGGAGCAGAGGTCCATCAGTGGCTATTAGCCACAAGGTATAGCTAGGGGCTCTGGGGCAAGTGATGCTCTGTCTTCTTGGTGCTTGGGGGGGTCAACAGTGGGAGGGCTTCTAATATCCTGGCCCCACTGGTGGACCTCCTGATGGCACTGGTATTTCTGGCCACTGTGTGACACAGAGTGTTGGACTGGATGGGCCTTTGGCCTGATCCAACATTGGCGTCCCTTATGTTCTTATGTTCTTATGACCCACCTGCTCTTCCTGCCAGATTTTGACCGCAGTTACCTTCAGATTGCCCAGTCAAATTCAAACCCCATATCTTGGGCCAATCTCAACCCTGGGCAAGTAAGGTCCCATGTCTAACTATAGGACCTTTCCCCATAAAATGACCGTCCCAAGTCGGTGGAAAGTGTGTCAGGCCCTTGTCCTACCTGAATACCCCAGAAACCTCATTGCAGGCTCCTCTTCTCAAAACTCTGCTGCCTTGGACATCTGCTGAATGGACGTCCTACGATCCTCCACTTCTCACACACACACACCCTTGGATCAGGTCCTATTGCTCATCTGAATGTCCCCGCTTCCCACTCCTTCTCTCTTCTCTCATCCTTCCTTGTTGTGTGAGGGTGGGTGTGTATTGAGAAGGAGAGAACAGCTTACTCAGTTTAAAGGGTTTGTTGTTTGGGTTTGCTCCTAGTCACGGGTTTGATCATTAGTAGATAAATATTACATTGAGCTTTGATCGGTTAGTCTCTGTCCGTTTTCTCGTAGGAATCTCGCTCTGAAACAAAACCTCTATATCGATAGATAAGAGACCCCTTGTTTGTCCTTCTGGAGACCCCTTTAAGAGCTCATCCCCACTCTCTGGGGCCATTTCAGAGAACATGATGAGCAGAGAAAGGGGCTTTTGCAGTGGGGGTACCTGGCCCCTTTGGGAGGAAAGGTGGCCTGGTAAAGCCCAGTCTCGTCAGATCTTGGAAGCGAAGAGCAGGGCTGGTACTTGGATGGGAGACCACCGAGGAAGGCTCTGCAGAGGAAGGTGAAGGCAGGCCACCTCTGCTTCTCGCTTGCTGAGAAAATGCCCCTTGCTGGGATCACCATAAGTCAGTTGGGACTTGATGGCACCGGCAGACATGCCTGACCTATTGTCAGCTATGTTGCCATGGGGGTTGGGGAGTTCATTCTGTGTCTTGGTAATTGCTATTGCATTCCTATCCCTGCTGGTCTGCCTTTGCTGAAACGCTTATCTCTACAGATGTGCAGGAGGAGGTTGTATCGTCTGGAAGTCTCCTATGTACCGTGAGAGACTCCTGGTTCCCAACTTTTGCCACCTAACGGTTTCCTAACTTAACCCCCACGCGGGAGGGTACCTAATTGGCCCATGCCATGGGGGGGGTGCATACGAATACCCTATATCCTATTAGGCTCTACTGGTTGCCGCCATTCTTAACAGTGCCTGTGTTACTGCATCTATAGCTTTGCGATTAAAGTATAACCGTTCCTGAATGTGTGTACTTCATTGTTAGCTGTGGGTTCTGACACCTATTTAGTACCATTCCACTTGATCCCCACCTGGCCCAAACAGCTCTTTTTACCCAGACATGTCATGAAGGGGTTGTTGTTCTAAAATTGTTTTAACATTCCAAGGCAAGGTCTGCATTATGAAAATCATTTGGGGGCTTGCTAAATCTTTCATGTTATGCTGGGGGGGTTAATTAACAATTTAGGCAGCTCTGTCATTTTATCAACATTTTACTTTGTAAGCTGCCTCAAGAAGTATCTCTGTCAAGGTGGTAAAAACATATTTCAAACAAACGGGGGGACCCGGTCATGGCGGGGTGAGGAAAAGGGCTCTAGACTCACCTTCAGATGGTACTGAACAGAAGACCACTTTGGCTCCCTGGCGAACTGGAGGGCGAAGAGAGAAAGGAACGCAAGATGAAACTCAGAGGGGATGCACAACATTTGATTTGTTTGTTTAAAAGACTCGATTCCTGCCTCCCCCACCCCCTGTTTAGATCCTCAAATAACCTCAGAACACTTCAGTGGGGAGAGAAGAGTCATTTTCCGTCTCAGGAGGGGCAGCCTTCTGCAGGCAGATCTTCCTGTCCAGACCAAACTCTCTCTGACAATGGGAGCAGAAGCCCCCTCCCCCCAAGCCCTCCATGAAGACCCTTTCAGGTGGGCAGGCATGGTGGTCTGCAGTAGAAGAACCAGATTAGAGTCCGGTAGCACCTGAAAGGTCAACATGATCTCCAGGGGAGAAGCTTTTGAGAGACAAAGCTTCCAGAATCATCAGATATCTGAATCTGTAAAGTCAGATCCATGGGGTCGCAAAGAGTCGGACTCGACTGTGCGACTGAACAACAACAACAACAAAGTCAGATACAACCTGGAAATCTTGTTACTCTTTTAGGTGTTTCTTGCTGCACCCAAGCCCTGAGACCCAGTCTTACTCTGGAAATATGGGACACCCAGTGCCCCCCGCACCTATTCCTAGTGTCAGCCAGCTCTCAGTCCTATTATCAGCCAGATTGCCACCTTGTATTCTGGCAGCCTGGGCTTCAGGAGCTTTAAGAAGGCGGAAATTCAGCAAGTGCAGCTTTCCCAGCTGTGAATATAGGAACTGCCCACCCCACCCCTTCCCAGAATATGAACCAGAGCTAATAGGGATAGTTCTTGTATATCACACACACACATGCTATAATTTCTTGTCACTTTTGATAACAAAAGAAAGTGCCTTGTGGCACGTCAAAGGCAAATGAAAAGTCTCTCATTCACAAAACCTTGTGCCAGAAGGTACTACTACAGGAGTCCTTTTGGTGTTTGCAGGACAGACAATAAGGCCACTGAGGATAGAAAGAGGATGTTTCCCTCCCTCCCTCCCAATCTCTCTCCATCCCAGATTAGAGATGTAGGGAGCAAGATGTCCTGAGTCTTCCCGACCGGCCCAGCCCCAGCCCCTGTGGGCAGAAAATGCCCCCTCCTCCATTCCCACGTCTCCCCATTCTCACCAAATTCTCTCACGATGCCCAGACCAATGCCTTTGGTGCCACCAGTCACGATCACCACCTTGCCCGGGTAACGCAGACAACTTGCCATGCCAGCAGTTTGCCTCCGTTTCTCTGAATGACTAAAATCCACATAGAGCTTTGCCTATATAGGCTCTTGGGTGGAGCAGTGCCACATCTTAATTGGTTGGGAGGAGTGTGTCCATGGCTAGTCTGCTCACTGTAGGTTGTGGAGCCTGAGGGTTGGTTCTTTCTGAACTGGGAAAAGAATAATGGGGGGGGGTGCTTTTCAAAAGCTCCTGCGTTTGGCGTCTTTGCTGAAAGACCTAAACTGAAGAAGCAGTAGGCAGGAACTATGAAGGAAGCAAGTCTTACTGGATTCCCATTCATGACCTTGCTGCTGAGGATATATCTTGTATATGGGGGGCCCCCCTCCCACCCAGCCACCTAGGGTTGTCAGCAATGCTCCCTCTAAGCTGTGGAGTCTTGTGAGCAAAAATACTACTTTGTGAGCTACTGGCATTAAAGTTGTGAGCGAGCAATTCAACTGCTGCTTTAACTAGTTTGTTCTGGAGCCATCATTCCTGAGCTAAAACAAAAATGTGTGAGCCGGAGACTAAAAAACTGTGAGCTAGCTCACACTAACTCAGCTTAGAGGGAACACTGGTTGTCAGGTCCCTGTGGGCAACCAGCAGGGAATGGGCGGGGTTTATCAGGAGGGGGAAGGAGGCCCAGGCTACACTGTCAGTGACAGTGATGTCACTTCCAATGACATTCTGGTATTTCGGCAAAAACTCTGTGGTAAAATGATTTTTACCATAGAGTTTTTGCCCAAATACCAGAGCATTGCCCTGATGTTGCCAACCTGATGACATCACTTCCAGTACACACTGGAGTTAACGTTGCCACATAGCCTGGACCTTCCGCTCACTCCTAGTAAGTCCCCCTGCCAGCCAGCTGTGTTTCTACAAAGTTTTTTTCCCTAAATTTGTCTATTTGTTTTGAATTAATAATTTTTTTTATCATGATGTCTTAGATATTTGGACCGTGAACAACAACAATCTGAAAAATGATTTTTGATGGACCTCATGGATTCCAATAATGACTTGAGACTTATCTCATTGATGAACTGGCCCTACTTGTGTGTGTGAGGGATACAGATTAATAATTTGGGAAGGGGGATTGAATTTTACAAATGACTCACACAATAATTAATGTAAATGATCCTTTTTTCCTTCCTCCCATTTCTTCTCACCCCCCACCCCCAGTTTTAAAGTTCTCAACAGAAATGTTTTATTTTGTATTCTGAATAATTTCACTTTATGTTGTGTATTTTAATTATTTGTACCACTGAGGGAGGCCTTGTGGCCAAAATGCATTTGGTTTTAATGAAATCTTAAAATTATTTGCAATGCATTGAAGCACTATTAATTTTGCATATGCAGCCCATTAGAATTCATTCAGTCAAGAAGAAGCATTCTGTCAGCCTTCTTGGTTACCTGTTTTTTCTCGGCTGAAGTTTCTTTCCCTTTCTGTTTTGGTCTCTGAGGGGCTCCTGGACCTGCTTATAGCTGTTCTTCTGCAAACCAACATGGCTACCTTTCACACAATAATTAATGTAAATGATCCTTTTTTCCTTCCTCCCATTTCTTCTCACGCCCACCCCCAGTTTTAAAGTTTTCAACAGAAATATTTTATTTTGTATTCTGAATAATTTCACTTTATGTTGTGTATTTTACTAATTTGTGCCTCTGAGGGAGGCCTCGCGGCCAAAATGCATTTGGTTTTAATGAAATCTTTAAATTATTTGTAATGCATTGAAGCACTATTAATTTCACATTAGCATTCATTCTGTCAAGAAGAAGCGTTCTTTCAGCCTTCTTGGTTACCTGGTTCTTTCTCGGCTGAAGTTTCTTTCCCTTTCTGTTTTGGTCTTTGAGGGGCTCCTGGACCTGCTTCTAGCTGTTCTTCTGCAAACCAACACGATTGCCTTTGGAAACTATCTGCAAGGAAACGCTTCCAGGACATTGGCGGCCAGAGGGCCACAAGAGCTGCCTGCTGCCAAGCCAGATTTTGCCCAAGGGCAGGGCAGTCAAAACCCAGGGCATGAACAGTGAGGCCATCACTCACCTTCAGGCTCTCTGCAGGGCTGCCATGGGTCTCGTATTGACCCAAGCAGTCCGGAAGTTTAACTGACTGTCCGGGGGTGGGGGGGGTGGGTTGGATAAAATCTCTGGCATTTAAATGCCCAGTATTTTTTTCAGTGTTTTCGCCAGTCAATGAAAATACTCGACTGTCTGGGTGAGCTGACCACAGCAAACAGCATGAAGTACGGTCTTTGTGCTTGGAGGGGGCAGTGCCAAGGCAGGCCAAGCTCAAAGCTGCAGCTGCCGTTGCTGCTTTGTATTGGGGCTGGGTGCAGTTTGGTGTAGTGGTTCAGTGCGCGGACTCTAATCTGGGAGAACCGGGTTTGATTCCCCACTCCTCCACTCGCACCTGGCTGGATGACCTTGGGCAAGCCAGTTCTGGTAAGAGCTGTCCTTGAAGAAGAGCAGTTTCTGTCAGAGCTCTCTCAGCCCCACCTGCCTCCCAGGGTGTCTGTTGTGGGGAGGGGAAGGGAAAGGAGTTTGTAAGCCGCTCTGAGACACCTTTGGGTAGTGAAGGGTGGGGTATAAATCCAATCTTCTCTTCTTCTTCTTCTTCTTCCTCTGAGGGTGGAGCAGCAAGTTTTGCATGGGTTGCACGGCTTGACCTGGGAGGAGGGGAGGCGGTGCTGAGCCCAGGTGCAAAACTGCAGCAGCAGCTGCTTCTTCACACTGTGCCTGGGGGCTCCTCCCAGCACAAGCCACACACTTCATCGATTCAAAGTCATCCTTCCAAGAAGAAGAAGAGCTCCGTGAAGGGGCTGCATCATGATTGTGTAGCAAAAGAAGACAAAGCAAGACTCTTTTAACATTGGACTAGGACCACGCAGCAGTGAAACTCACTGGAGGCCAGTGTTCCCTCTAAGCTGGGTTAGTGTGAGCTAGCTCATGGCTTTTTAGCCTCCGGCTCACACGTTCTTGCCTTAGCTCAGGGACGAGGGCTCCAGAGCCAACTAATGTATGCAGTCGCCAAATTGCTCGCTCACAACTATAATGCCCATAGCTCACAAAGTAGAATGTTTGCTGACAAGACTCCTCAGCTTAGAGGCAACATTGCTGGAGGTTCTTGGGCCACTCAGGGGTGCAGAACCTCAGCCTGCCATACAGGATGCTGTGAGCAGGAAGAGGAGAGCCGTGTGTGTCACCTGAGGCTCTTTTTCTGAGGAAAGGCAAAATCCAAAAAGTCCTTTTAAGACACACC
The DNA here is from genome assembly GCF_001447785.1 of Gekko japonicus. Lineage (NCBI taxonomy): Eukaryota > Metazoa > Chordata > Lepidosauria > Squamata > Gekkonidae > Gekko > Gekko japonicus. The sequence goes on along the minus strand of NW_015170896.1, from coordinate 1,281,678 downwards.
AGTTTCAATAGGCCACACTGACAGAGAAGACTCATGTTTTTATCCTTGTGGGTAGGGGTTGCTACTTTTCAAACTCGTCTCTCACTGGTTTCCTCTAGTATTGGTTTGGTCCACATCAAATACCAGGGGTGTGTCATTCCCATCCATACCAGGGACAAACTGCCCATACATTAAGGGACAGGTCAGTCTTCCTCAAGCCTGTTGGCCACCCTGCTTCCCGGGTTTCCAATCTTGTAACGTCTGCTGGAGAAGACTCTGGAGAGTCCCTTGGACTGCAAGAAGATCAAATCAGTCAATCCTAAAAGAAATCAACCCTGACTGTTCCCTGGAAGGCCAGATAATGAAACTGAAGCTCAAATACTTTGGCCACCAAATGAGAAGGGAGCACTCCCTGGAGAAGACCCTGATGCTGGGAAAGACTGAAGGTCAAAGAAGACGGGGACAGCAAAGGATGAGATGGTTAGACAGTGTCACTGATGCAATGAAGTTGAGCAAACTTCAGAGGACGGCGGAAGACAGGAAGGCCTGGCGTGATCTGGTCCATGGGGTCGCAAAGAGTCGGACTCAACTGTGCAACTGAACAACAACAACAACAACGTCTGAGGGACAAATAGAAATTCAGCATGTCTACTGGTCCTGGAATGAAAGACAGCAGGCAGCCCGTCTTGGATTCAGCTTCACCTGGTCCAGACTCTGATAGTGTAAGCAAGAGCTGAGCCCTGGAATGTCTCTTCTCTATGCAGGCTTTAGTTGGTCATATGAATGTGCCCCAGGACAGTGAGACCATGGAATGGTGGAACTTCATTAAACTTTTCCTGTTGATGTTTTCTGTTTACTTCCTCCTGACTAACAACTGTGCCTTTTCTGATCCCAAATCTCATCATCCAATAAAGGAACAGTTCAAAGAAATGAGATGTCATAAATGTGCTGTTGGTGTTTGGTTTGAGTACATGAGAATGAGTTTGCGTCAGGACTCACCCTTCCTAGTTGAGCGGGGTTTGGTGCCCTCTCCTGAGCCCTACAGCTTCCTTTCCCTGCACCTCCAAGGCTCTCTGCCTGGAATCATTTGCTTCTCTTCCTTAACTCCCTTTTTGTTTGTTGATGGGCATCTGTTATGTTCTAGAGTGACCCAAATCAACCTCTGCAGGAACAGGGATGGAGAGAGAGCTAAGGCAACAGCTTCGAGAGCCCTGCAGCTCCAGAGCTGCAAACAGCCACTATTAGAACTATCCTGGGCTGCACCTGTTCCAGGTGTACAGAGCAAGCTAAGGAGACAGGGAAGGATGGGTAGCAAAAGAGCCTGGAGAACAGAAGAGAGGAGCCATATGTGGGGTGGGGGGTTTATCTCTTCAGCAGAATTCTGTTCTGAGATTTTCCTCCCTGAACAGTCTAGAACTCACTGTTTCCCACCTGTTAAGGTAACTAGGTCCATATGCTTCCTATCCAGTTTGTTAGTTCCACAAATAAAGTTTTTGTTACCCATAATCAGTTCAGTGACCTGACTGCTGCATATAACACCTCCGACCTGACTGGGCCCAGTGTCAAGGAGGAAAGGTCTGCAGTCAGCTTCTGAGCCCCGCCCATTGTCAGGCTACACCAAACGCTTGCACCAGCCATGCAAGGGGCATGCTACGGCAGTGACTGGGCTAGAAGCTTGACAATGTAGAAATTAATTGGAACCCCAAGCAGGGACTTAAGCAGAGGAGAGAGATGTGCCTTCAAAGATGACACATATTCTGCGTTTATGAAAGAGGAGCATTCATCAAGAGGAAAGTGGTTGGAGGACTGTATGGGGCTGCCAGCTCTGGACAATGGGATTCTTGGAGATTTAGGCGTGAAGCCTGGGGAGGGGAGCTTGGAGAAAGGGAGACCTCAGTGAGGTATAACAGGTCATGACCATTTAGACACCTGAGGATTAGCATATGGAGAATGGATTTAGCAATGGGTACAGAGATGCAGTGGCTCAAGTGGTTAAGACGCTGAACTGCAGGCTGTGGAAGGTCGGTAGTTCAGCAGTTCAAGGCCCGGGTGCCGCATGAATCTCTAGTTCCAGCTCCTGCCAACCTAGCAGTTCGAAAGCAAGAAATTGCAAGTAGATAAATAGGTACCACTTCGGTGGGAAGGGAACAGTGTTTCGTGCGCCTTAGTGTTTAGTCATGCCGGCCACATGACCACGGAAACGTCTTCGGACAGCGCTGGCCCTTCGGCTTGGAAACGGAGATGAGCACCGCAACCCTAGAGTCGGACTCGACTGGCTTTCGGGCAAGGGAACCTTTACCATTTACCTTTTACAGAGATGAAAGAACATTTTTGTGGGAATGCTGATGAACCCCCCCCCACTATGCACCCAGTTTTAGCCGACTCCTTGTGGACATCACAGACCTGGACAGTTCAGCAGTTCGAGACCCGGGTGCCGCATGACGGAGTGAGCTCCGTCTCTAGTTCCAGCTCCTGCCCACCTAGCAGTTCGAAAGCAAGAAATTGCAAGTAGATAAATAGGTACCACTTCGGTGGGAAGGGAACAGTGTTTCGTGCGCCTTAGTGTTTAGTCATGCCGGCCACATGACCACGGAAACGTCTTCGGACAGCGCTGGCCCTTCGGCTTGGAAACGGAGATGAGCACCGCAACCCTAGAGTCGGACTCGACTGGCTTTCGGGCAAGGGAACCTTTACCATTTACCTTTTACAGAGATGAAAGAACATTTTGTGGGAATGCTGATGAACCCCCCCCCCACTATGCACACCTTGAGGTTTGACTCCTTGTGGACATCACAGACCTGGACGCAGGCTTGCCCTGGGCAGCCAGAAGCCTGCAGGTCCCTCACCCCTGTTCCGCTGCAAGGGGGGAGAACAGAAGAGTTGCCAGAAGAACAAATCCTCTAACCCTGACTTTTTTGTGCAGCCTCTGCCGCCTGATCCCTCCCGCTTCCTTTCCAGCATTGCCCGAGCTCTAAGTACACACAAGCATTGTTTCCTAAATGCACTGAAGACTGTTGTTGCTCTTCTCTCTTGGTGGTTTTCTCCATTTGGAGAACGGCAGACTAAAAGGGCTGCAAAATAAATACATGTATTCTGTTTTAAAGGAGGAAACCATCTCCTTGAGGAGGAGGTCTTGTCTAGTGTTGCCTACCGGGACAGGAGAGAAGAACTTGATGACTGATGAGTAGACAGATCATGATCCTACTTTCCATCAAAAGCCTCCTTCTCCGGGGTGTTGTTGTTTTTCGCCAAGGCTCTTCTCGAGGATGAATATAACTTAATCTGTCTTCCCCCTCTTGAAAGCCTGGAGCAGAAGCTGGGAAATGCCACTTTGGCCACAGTCTTCTCGTTCCCATTTACTTTCATCTCCAACTCTGCTACCCGAAACTTCATCTTTTCGTTATATTTGCTACTTCAAACAGGGAACTAAAGCGCTGCATATTGGGATTGTGTTGCTCCTGGGCCAGGAGTTCTGCACTGGTCACCCATCTGTCCCTGGGGACAGTCAGAGTTCTGGTCCATACCTTCAGGGCTGTCAATGGCGCCAGGGTCACCGAAGGGCCTCCTCCTCCCATAGGAATTCCAGCCTCCAGCTGGGACCTGGGGGTCCACTGCAATTATGGCTCATACCCAGACCACAGTGGAGCTGCAGTGGCTCAAGTGGTATTTGCTACTCGGAGATACTCCAAATAGGGAACTAAAGGGCTGGATACTGGGATTGTGTTGCTCCTGGGCCAGGAGTTCTGCACTGGTCACCCATCTGTCCCTGGGGACAGTCAGAGTTCTGGTCCATACCTTCAGGGCTGTCAATGGCGCCAGGGTCACCGAAGGGCCTCCTCCTCCCATAGGAATTCCAGCCTCCAGCTGGGACCTGGGGGTCCACTGCAATTATGGCTCATACCCAGACCACAGTGGAGCTGCAGTGGCTCAAGTGGTTAAGACGCTGAACTGCAGGCTGTGGAAGGTCAGTAGTTCGGCAGATTGAGACCCGAGTGTGCCGCCGCATGACGGAGTGAGCTCCCATCTCTAGTTCCAGCTCCTGCCAACCTAGCAGTTCGAAAGCAAGAAATTGCAAGTGGATAAATAGGTACCACTTCAGTGGGAAGGTAACAGGTTCCGTGCACCTTGGTGTTTAGTCATGCCAGCCACATGACCACGGAAACGTCTTCGGAAAGTGCTGGCTCTTCGGCTTTGAAACGGAGATGAGCACCGCAACCAATGTTCCCTCTAAGCTATGGAGCCCTGTAAGCAAAAATTCTACTTTGTGAGCTACTAGCATTAAAGTTGTGAGCAGGTGATTTGGCTACTGCATAAATTAGTTTGATCTGGAGACATCCTTCCTGAGCTAAGACAAAAATGAGTGAGCCAGAGGCTAAAAAACTGTGAGCTAACTCACACTAACTCAGCTTAGAGGGAACACTGACCGCAACCCTAGAGTCGGATTTGACTGGCTTTCGAGCAAGGGAACCTTTACCTTTACTTACCCAGACCAGAGAGATAAATTCCCCTGGAGAAAATGGATGCTTTGGAGGGCGGACTCTGTGGCATGAGCCCCCTGTCCTCCCCAGGCTCCACCCTCAAATCTGCAGGAGTTTCCCAACCTGAATCTGGCAACTCTACCCTCCTAACCTTGCCAGTGGCCAGGGAGGACCTGCCAACCCTCTGTCTCCCCAGTTAATCTCTGCTTTGGAAGCCCTGTGCTCTGTGCCTGCAGAGGTGCTGTGGCTGCCAATCACAGAAAGGGGTTTTGCAGGGGAGCCTGACCTAGGGAATGCCTATTTCCCCCTGTGGGCTTCACCTGGCCAAAAGATTCCTTTTACCTAGGTTTTTAATTAAGGAGTTGTTCTTTTTACAGTTGTTCTTACAAACTGCTTCTAGCCTAAAGCCCGTTTCATGAAACCATTTTAAGCTGCTAAATTTTGTGTTTCTGTAGTTCTCTGGCTGGGCTTTTTAATGGCTGAGTTTTTAATCTTTTTTTTAATCACAATTCTTATGCGGTGCTATAATTTTACCACTAGGCCATTCAGGTTTGACCTAGATCACATCCCTGATGAATATATAGTGAAGGTGAAGAATAGGTTTAAGGGACTAGATTTGATAGCTAGAGTGCCTGAACAACTATGGATGGAGGTTCGTGACATTGTACAGGAGGCAGCAATCACCACCATCCCAAAGAAAAAGAAATGCAAGAAAGCAAAGTGGCGGTCTAATGAGGCTTTACAAATAGCTGAGGAAAGAAGGAAAGCAAAAGCAAAGGTGAAAAGGAAAGATTTACCCAACTGAATGCAGATTTCCAGAGAACAGCAAGGAGAGATAAGGAGGCCTTCCTGAGTGAACAATGCAAAGTAATAGAGGAAAACAATAGAATGGGAAGGACTAGAGATCTCTTCAAGAAAATTGGAGAAATCAAGGGAACGTTCCATGCAAAGCTGGCCATGATAAAGGACAAAAATGGTAGGGACCTAACAGAAGCAGAAGAGATTAGGAAGAGATGGCAGGAATCCACAGAAGAACTATACAAGAAGGACCTCAATGTCCTTGACAACCACGATGGTGTAATCACTGACCTCGAGCCAGACATCCTGGAATGTGAAGTCAAATGTGTCTTAGAAAGCATTACTAATAACAAAGCTAGAGGTGGTGATGGTATTCCAGCTGAGCTATTCAAAGTCTTAAAAGATGATGCTGTTAAAGTGCTGCACTCAATTTGCCAGCAAATTTGGAAAATGCAACAGTGGCCACAAGATTGGAAAAGGTCAGTTTACATTCCAATCCCAAAGAAGGGCAATGCCAAGGAATGTTCAAACTATTGCACAATTGCTCATTTCACACGCTAGCAAGGACATGCTCATTTCACACGCTAGCAAGGTCATGCTCAAGATTCTACAGGATAGACTTCAGCAGTACGATTCAGCAGTACTGCCAGAAGTACAAGCTGGGTTTTGAAGAGGTAGAGGAACTAGAGATCAAATTGCCAACATTCGCTGGATTATGGAGAAAGCAAGAGATTACCAGAAAAACATCTACTTCTGCTTCATTGACTATGCTAAAGGCTTTGATTGTGTGGATCACAACAAACTATGGCAGGTC
>NW_015170896.1:1258509-1274913 GCF_001447785.1 Gekko japonicus | reverse complement strand
GGGACGGCAAAGGATGAGATGGTTAGACAGTGTCATAGATGCAACGAACATGAAATTAAACAAACTCCAGAGCATAACGGAGGACAGGAGGGCCTGGTGTGATGTGGTCCATGGGGTCACGAAGAGTCGTACTCGACTGTGTGACTGAACAGCAGCAACAAATAATTTTATTAAGTTAAACTCTGTAAGCTGCCTCAAAAAGGTTCTCTGTTGAGGTAGCATATACCTTTTTAAAAGAAACAAGGAGAACCTGGTCATGGTGGGGCGAGGAAAATTCCTCTGGACTCACCTTTGGATGCTTTTGAACGGAAGACCACTTTGGCTCCCTGGAGAACCGAAAGGAAAGGAGGGAAAGGAATGCACGACAAAACTTGGCACGCCCAGAGATGTACATCTCAAGGTTTATTGAGTAGTTTAAAAGGCTCACTTCCTGCCTTTCCCCCATTTTGGTCTCCAGCCCTTCCAAAAACAACCCACAATCACTTTAGGGGGGAAATAATTATTTTCAGTCTCAGGAGGGGCAGTCTTCTGCAGGCAAATCTTCACGCCACGAACAGACCATCAGATTGCCTGTGATGATGAGAGCGGAGGACTCCCCCCTGCCCCCTGCTACCTCGAGCCCTTGATGAGGATAGTTTCAGGTCGGTAGCTGTGCTGGTCTGCAGAAGAGGAGCAAAATAGCACCTTATAGGCCAACAAGATTTCTAGGGTTGTAGCTATCTGAAATTGCCCTTCAACTCCCCTTCCCCACACTCATCTTTGTCTCCCTCCCTCTGAACTCCCACCCAGCCTCTCTCTGTACAAACATCCGTACCCCATGTGAGCTGCTGCCCTGACGCATTCCTAGCCCTGGGAGGGCTGGCATAACCATGTTTTTTTCCTGGTATAGTATTGCCAGCTTTAAAAGGTAAAGGTAAAGGTTCCCTTGCTCGAAAGCCAGTCGAATCCGACTCTAGGGTTGCGGTGCTCATCTCCGTTTCCAAGCCGAAGAGCCAGCGCTGTCCAAAGACCTTTCCGTGGTCATGTGGCCAGCGTGACTAAACACCAAGGCGCATGGAACGCTGTTACCTTCCCACCGAAGTGGTACCTATTTATCTACTTGCAATTTCTTGCTTTCGAACTGCTAGGTTGGCAGGAGCTGGAACTAGAGATGGGAGCTCACTCCATCATGCGGCAACTCGGGTCTCAAACTGCTGAACTAATGACCTTCCACAGCCTGCAGTTCAGCGTCTTAACCACTTGAGCAGAAGCAGTTATTTCACTGTTATATTGCAAAGTAAAATTCTTCCCCCTGTTTCCATCCTCTGTCGATATCTTCTCCATAAAACAGGTTGATTGTTTGAATGTCTTTGGGGTTATCTCATTCGAGCATGCTTTTATTCAATAGAATCAAAGGTCCCAAACAGGAGTCAGGTGAAGGCACACGCCTGACTGTTAGTTATACACAGTTATAGGCCACAGCGCAATTTGGTGACTCCTGTCTGTGGTTACACTGTGTATCCTCCCCTTGCTTATCACATACCAGTCATGCGTCCGTGAGGACATCTCCCTTCATATATAAGCTCATAGTCAGTCATTCTTCCCACTCTGGTTAGCAATTCTTTCCATTCCTTCGCCTGGGCATCCCTTATCATGTGATAAGAGTGCCGCCACTAAAAAGGCCCTGTGGCCATTTGTTACCGGCTTCCTCCTTGACGGCAAGAGCTTCAATGAAGGGCTTTATTAAGCAACCTGAGTTGACAGACAGGTTTGTGGTCTGGGGGAGGCGGTTCTGCAGACGCTCCCCTTTGTTGATTTTGTGGTCTGGAATTTGTCAGAAGTCGTTTTCTCGCTCCAAAATTAACACTGATGTATTTTAATAACGTAACTTGACATGTCTAGACGTCCTTTGAAGTGCTGCTCATTTTGCCCCACGGTTGATGTCAAGGGCAGATGGGCCATATGTTGCAAGATTAAAACCGCGAAGAGGCCTCTGCCTCCTGCTCCGGGGCTCAAACAGGCACTTTTACAGCTTTGCACACAGCAGGATAGCAAATAAGAGGGAAGCACCTGATGTGGCAGAACACGTTCAGCTGCCCCTCCCCACAGCATTCCGACTCTGTTGCATTGTCGAGTCCCACATTCTTCCTTCACATCTGCTTCAGGGTGCCAACCTCCAGGCGGTGGCTGGTGATCTTCCACTATTACAACTCATCTCCAGACCATAGAGATCAGGTCACCCGGAGAAAATGGCCGCCTTTGAGGGTGGACTCTTGTCACATTATACCCCATGGAAGTCCCACTCCTCCTTTCCCCAAAACCCACCCTCCTCAGGCTCCACACACACACACCCCAAATCTCCAGGTATTTCCCAGTCACGATCTGGCAACCCTATGATCTGCTCCATAAATGTGGACCTTTTCCAATTTTTTGTGCCTTTTTAATTCTTATTTCAGTAAACCTTGGGCAAGATATCACCTCACTGACGCATTTGATGATGCGAGTTCTGACAGAAAGCTCATGGGGGGGGAAAATGTTCGTTTTTAAGGTGCCACTGGACTCCTGGTTTACTTTGCTGCTTCAGATGAACACAGCTACCCATCCAAACTGAGACGCGCCCCCTCCTTTCACTGAACTTCCTTGAGAATATTAACCAACTAGGAGTAAGGTCCGTTATGGGAAGAAATACAACAAGCTCTAGAAGGAAGCTCCAGGTGAGTGTCCCGGCTGTGGCTGGTGGGGTGGCAGAGGGAAGGGGAAAATAGAGGGAGGGAAGCCATTTTTATTTCTGGAGCTATGCAGTGGCAGGTAAGGTAGAAAAGCACCTCCTCCTATGCCATATTTTCTGGGTTCCAAGGGTCTGGAAAGTGGTTCCATAGTCAATTACATGGTTGCCAACTCTGGGTTGGGAAATACCTGTAGATCTGAGGGGTAGAGCCTGGGGGTGGGAGGGTTTGAGGGGTGAAGGGCCTTCAGCAGGGTATAATGCCATAGAGTCCACTGCCCAAAGCAGCCATTGTCTCCAGGAGAACTGATCTTGGTCATCTGGACATCAGTTGTAATAGCTGGGAAATTTTCTGTAGGGGAAATGATGTGCTGCGGTTGGGAAACACAGTGATTTGTGGGAGATCTCCAGGCCCCACAGGGAGATTAGGGTATTTATTTCACCTCAGGACTCCCAACAGCAACAGCAAACTGTTTAGAATGTTAGAGGCAAAGGCCAATCAGGTCACATATGCAAATAACCTCTGTGTTCTGACTGGTTGTTGGGGGGAGAGGAAAAGCAAACTTTTTAGAATATTGGAGGCGAGACTCAGGCAACGCAGCCTGTGGATATGGACAGCTTCTGAATGACAGATCACGAAGCCAAAGGCTGTGGGCACCGTGTGGAATGTTCAGCAACGTGCCACCACCAAATCAGCTTTATAATATAGGAGATATACTACAATACTGTTTCTTTGTATCTGGGGGTGGGGACTGAAAATTTCCAGCTGACCATGGAGTACACTGTTTTCTAACACAGGAAATACATCACACTTTTATCCTAGGGAATTGCATGCTTCATCCTGAAAAATAATCCATATTTTTAAACATTCAGTTTCCCCATAAGGAAGTGGAAAGTGCCGTTAAGTCACAGCTGATTTACAACAACCCCACAGGCTTTTCAAGGCAGGAGACATTCAGAGGAGGTTTACCATTGCCTGCCTCCACGTCACACCCCTGGTATTCCTTGGAGGTCTCGCATCCAAATACTAGCCAGGGCTGACCCTGCTTAGTTTCCGAGACCTGATAAGACAGGGCTAGGCTGGGTTATCCAGGCCAGGGCTCCCCATTAGGAGATGATGGTTAATCCCAATGGAGTGGCTCGAGTGTGTCTAGGGAGAACCTGAGTTATAAAACGAGCTCTACAAAGGGCAAACATCACTCCAACCAGTGTTCCCATCAAAGTGCACTAGTATGTGCTGGCTCACAGATTTCGGGGGGGGGAATGCAGTTCCCCCGGGTGAGGTGCAGGGGGCGGGGCACACAATGAAGCCCCGCCCCCTGCTTCTGGCCGCCCCGCTTCCAGCCCTCATTCAGCCAGGAGGAGGCAGGAGAAGAGGGAGGGTAAGTTGCTTCCTCCCCGCCTCTCCCCACCCCTGCCTGCCTGGGGCCAGGGAGGGCCTTAGCGGGGCTTCCTCGCACTTCCGCCGGCCTTGCAGGTCCACCGCTGGTCCCTGATGTCAGGGGGTGTGGCATATGCTAATGAGTTATGCTAATGAGTTCCCCTAGCTCTTTTTCTACGAAATGACCCCCCTAGCACATGGATTTTTTGCTCAGTGCAGGGTGACAAAATTCGCATGTTGCAAAGCATGCTCTGATCCCAAAAAGCACTGGCCACAATACACCAGGAAGTGCAAGCTGACCATGAGAACTGCCACCAAATGCAAGGAACAGATTGGAGGCTTTTCATTGGATGCCACACTAGAGCATTGTATCTAATAGAGTGAAAGCAAAGTTCTTGGCCAGAGATCAGCTTTGATCTCTCCCCACCCTGCTCATTCACTAATCACAGAGTTGTGGGCAGAAGACCGAAAGAAGCTCAGGGACCCAGTGCAACTGCCTCCTTGCTCACCTACTCAGGGGTAAAATGGAACTCAAACCAGGGACGATCTCCCCCTTCCGCCTTCTCATGAGCAGGCAGCCACCCCCTCCTTAGCCTGACTCTCCCAGCACGGCAGCCTCCCCCAAACATATCGCTTGCCGGCTTCTCTCGTGACAATGCTGGCCTCCTCCATGGGCCCAGCAGCCAATCTCTGGCGACACATGGCTCACTGCCAGTGGCTAGTGGGGTGGGGTCTCCCTACACTGAGTCCTCTCCTGCTGCTTGGTGTAGTTTAATGTAGTGGTTAGGAGCATGGACTCTAACCTGGGAGAACTGGGTTTGATTCCCCACTCCTCCACATGCAGCTGCTGGTGTGACCTTGGGTCAGTCATAAGTTCACTCAGAGCTGTTCTCTCAACGGCAGTTCTCGAGAGAGCTCTCTCAGCCCCACCTACCTCACAGGGTGCCTGTTGTGAGCCGCTCTGAGACTCCTTCAGGTAGTGAAGGGTGGGGTATAAATCCAATTTCTTCTTCTCTAGGGCACGCTGCCTCTAATCTAAAATTGACTAGACAGTGGTCACATTCGTGAATAAGTGACTGTGTAATGTTAGGCTGAACTGTTTAAGGCTTTGGTTTGATTTACGTGGTCCTGATGAAGACTGAGGAAACCCCTACCACTCCAGAATAGGACGTTGACTGCTTGGAATCTTCTTGAACATTTGTTACAAAAAGATCTTCAGACCTTTTTGTACCAGTTGGGGACTTTACCACACTTGTGAAACAAGTCATATTGCACTGAGATAGCAGTATACTTAACTGTTGCAGTGTGTTGTCTTTACAGTTTGTTATGTACTGGTTTAAACAATTTGAATTTGTATTGAACTATTACACGGTGTTTGTTCTATCGGGCCCAGAAGCTAAGCAGTGGCGCCCCAATATGGGCACATCGAAGCCTCATGCCCAGGGATGCAAAGCACAGCAGAGCACCACTCCCGACCCCCTGGCCTGGACCCAGGTGCTCAGCGGCCCAACCACAAGGGCCTAATCTTGCTGCGAGAAAGCGGCTGTGAGGGGGGGGACAGCCACTGATGGAAGGGAGAGATGGAGGAGGCACAAGCGATCCCACGAGGCCAGGTGGACTTCTGAGATGTTGTGGAGCAACCCTCCATCCTACACAGAATTAAACACTTCTAAGTCTAAATGGGATGAAAAGGGTATAACTGCTTAGTAATGCAAATGTGTGGTTTTTTTAAAAAAATGGTTCCAAAAAAATTGAGAGGGGGGGAAGGGGAGATGAATGCTTATGGGGAGGGGTAGTTCCTGAGGTGAAGGAGAATGAGGGGGTAAATGTGTATTTTTGCCATGATGCTATGAGCTTTTGCAGGAATCCCATGATAGGCTGGAGGATGAAGACGAATGAAGGGGGGGGGAGATATTTCCTTGGTAGATTTCCAACCATGCTTGTGGTTTGGTGGAAAGAGGAGGAGCTGGAGGGGGGGGATGACTCAGTGAGGTAAGTGAGAAAAAAACAGTCATCTGTTCTCTCACCATGGTGACCACGAGTCTTAAAAAGTCCCTGGCTAGACAGTAAGAGAGAGCACTAAAAATTAAATTCATGTTTCTTAAGGCTGAAAACAAGGGATATTTTTCCCCCCCAGGTAACTGAAGTTCTGTTAAATTGAGAACTAGAAGCCATGGACCTTGTGTGCTGTAGGGAAGACTTCCGTAAATAGCATTACTGTATCTTTAAGACACAGTTTGTGTTTCTCTGCTCTGTCCTAGCAGTTCTAGCTTGGTGGCTGCGGTTAGCAAGTATGTTCTAGGTCTGGCTGTCCATAAGTAGTTCTGGTTCTCTAGCTATACTTGTAACTTCTTATTTCGGTCAAGTTAGTTGAGACCTCGTGTTATTGTTGTGTAAAACTAATACACCCTGCATCTGCAGTTCTCTTACAGAGTGGGGGCCCAAAGAATAAGCAGAATGACACACTTCTGGCAGCCCAACCCTGGCAAACAGGCATCCCTGCCTACAGCATTGATTCTAGTATCTGAGTAACCTGCTCACGAAGTAGAATTTTTGCTCACAATACTCCACAGCTTAGAGGGAACATTGCTGCTCCCCCATATTCTATGCCTCCGTTTTTTTTGGGGGGGGGGATTCAACCAACCTCTCCTTCATTTTTTTTTAGTTCAGGTATTTTTATATAGACCTAAAGATTCTCCTGGGTTTGTAGAAAAATGTCTCCCCCACCCTTGAACCTGGCCCCATTAACTGGTTTATCGATCCACATGGGGGGCGAGTCCAGAATGAGATATATTGATAGGTATATCCCAGTAAGCCCGTGCAGAAATTATGCCCAACAGACACCCCTCCCTTTAGGGTTGCCAGCCTCCAGGTGGGGCCTGGGGATCTCCCGCTTTTACCATTGATCCCCAGCCGACAGAGATCAGCTCCCCTGGAGAAAATGGCTGCTTTGCAGGGTGGACTCCATGGCATTGTCCTATGCTGAGGCCCCTCCCCCCCCCAAACCCCGCCCTCTCCTGGCTCCACCCCCAAAGTCTCCAGGTATTTTCCAACCCAGACTTGGCAACCCTACCCCCCTTACAATGACCTGACAATGTTGGAAGCAGAAAAAACTTGAACATGGGGGGGGGGGGATAAATTCTGGAATGCCTTCTGAGACTCAAAGGTAGGAGGCACTGAATTTTTATTGTGCAGACAGCAAAATGAAATAAATTACAGAACAAAGGGGATCAATGCCGAGTTATGCAAGGGAAGGTTGCCTCCTCCTCCTCCTCAGACATGAGCAGGGGCGCATAAAAGTGTCCACACGTGCCAAGATGCGGCTGCCTTTGCACTGCGGGCTGCCATGGACAGCGGGTCCCCTGAGGAGTAATTCATTAGCTGTTATGAATAGTACAAGCCCAGGAGTTATCAATGGAGCCGGCCTACGGAGAAGGAGATTACAACAAAATAATGGGAATGCTTTTCAGTAAGGCCCTGAAGGTCCCTGGTCAAGGACCTAGAGTTTGGAAGAGGTGATTCCCCACCAACCACAACTGAGAAGAGGGGACAGGTGAAAAGACAGCCTTGAGTTGGTCAATATGCTGATGAAGACAGTGGCAACACAAACCCCTGGAAATAGGCAGAAGCACCCAGGGGGTGTGCGCACAAGATCTCTCCCTGGGTTATGAAGTTGGGTAGAGTACCCATTGCCCTACTGGAGTGCCTCCATGCCTTACTGGTGGTATTTGCATTATTGACAAGTACGCAAAGACACCAGAAGCACTCCAGTGCTCTCTCTCCTTTCCAGGGAACCAGCCCAGGTAAATAGTTCCCCCGGAACTTCTCTAGCTTCTGATGCAAGATTCTCCTTCCCCTCGTGCCAAGATCCTCGGAGGCTGCCATACCCTCTAGATGCCCAACGTCAGCACACCTTATAGCTCTTCACTGGACCCCCCCAAAAAAGTGCTCTCAGAGAACGCTTTCTGCAACGAAGCAGAACCGAAGGGGGAACGAGGACATGTTTCTGGACATAAAACTTGGTCTTAAAGCGGCCGCTGGACTCAAACTTTGTTCTAATGCTTCAGACCAATACTGCTGCCCACCAGAATGTTTCCGGAATGGCAGTTTTCCAGTGCTGACCCAACAGCAGCTATTGATGTCATCCCTCCCCTAATGTTCTGCCTCAGCAGCAAGCTTCAGCCCCGCTACACAGACACGGAAACAAGCAGATGCGGCGTTTGAACAGCACCGTCAATGTGCCTTTTTTTGAGCTCCTGCGCCTTTAAGAGATGCTTGATCCATTCCCATGAGTAGCTTCCGGAAAGGTATCGTCATCGGCTACTGGCTGCAGGCTGTGCTGCTGTTAAAGGCACAGGAGCAAACCCGCTTGTTGGTTTTTCTGTTAGGCCTGAGCCCCTGCCATGCAGAGCCTTCCTTTACAAGCATCTAAAGTTTGCCCAGATACAATTTTAAAGGGGCTGGAATAAGAGAAACAAATAGACAAGGTGAGGGTAAATGAAGGAAGAGCAGAGGCCTCACTGTGGCCTCTCTGAACTGGTTGGTCCATAAAGGGCCACAGGACTTTGGGCGGCTTTTACTATGACAGGCGAACCTGCCGCTCATCTTCCTTGAAAGAGGACTTGGGGTCAAGGACGGCTAGACAGTCAGCTCTTCTCCCCAGCCCAACGAGGAAGCGCTGCGGTCTCCCGTCCCCCACCCTGCTTCCTCAGAAGAGTCCTGCGAGTTGCCACCTGCACTCGGGCCAAGTTTGGGAGCCACCTGGCTCTTCTTCGCAAAGCCCAGTTCAGCTCCACCAGTCAGCATCAGGTTCAAACCAGTACAGAAAGTCCCATCGGCAGCAAGGAAAAGAGCAGCCAAGGCCACCTCTTCTGGCGTCCCAAAACGTCCCATAAGCTATAAGTGTACAAGAGACCAGAGGGAGAAATTAGTCCCCTACACTCCGCTCACGTGCAGACACAAACCACCTTACGTACACTTTCCCCCCTAGACAGCCTTAGCTCAGAATGGGGTCTTTTTCACAACTTTTTTTAGTCCATAACTGTGAACATCTCAGAAGCTGAGCAGTGGCCCTGGCCTGGCTAGCCCAGGCAAGCCCGATCTTGTCAGATCTCAGAAGTGAAGCAGGGTCGACTGTGGTTAGTACTTGAATGGGAGACTTCCTTGGAATACCAAGTTGGGAGGACAGAGGCA
Source organism: Gekko japonicus (assembly GCF_001447785.1). Taxonomy (NCBI): domain Eukaryota; kingdom Metazoa; phylum Chordata; class Lepidosauria; order Squamata; family Gekkonidae; genus Gekko; species Gekko japonicus. Next base: position 1,265,635 of record NW_015170896.1, on the reverse strand, counting down.
GGCAATAAGAAGCCACCTCTCTGAACGTCCTTGCCTCCCAGCTCCACTAGGGGCCGCCAGACGTCAGCCGTGACTTCCAGGCATGCACACACGCATACAAACGCAGATACTTTAAAAAAAAAGAAGCTGAGCACCAGAAGTAGAAGAAGAGGAGGAGATTGGATTTATACCCCGCCCTTCACTTGGAGTCTCAGAGCGGCTTACAAACTCCTTCCCCTTCCCCTCCCCACAACAGACACCCTGTGAGGTAGGCGGGGCTGAGAGAGCTCTTGACAGAAACTGCTCTTTTTCAAGGACAGCTGTGCCAGAGCTTGTGACTGACCCAAGGTCACATCAGCAGGTGCAAGTGGAAGAGTGGGGAATCAAACCCGGTTCTCCCAGATTAGAGTCCGCGCACTTAACCACGACACCAAACTGGCTCTCACCAGAGCTGAGAAGCATTTCCAATGGATGGTTGATGAGACTCAGGCTGAAATCTTGTAGGAACACTTTCCAGGGAGTAAGTCCCAATGAAGAAAATGGGACTTCCTTCCAAGCAGACCTGCTTAGGACCGCACTCTTACAGTGCCATCCTAAGTAGAGTTACCCCTTTCTAAAGTCCACCGACTCCAATAGAATTAGAACGCTGCAACTTCATTTGTGATGGATCTCCCTGATGACTTAACACAAGCAGAATCTTCCAGGAAAACAGATGCAAATAATTCTTCAGTTTCGCGTTACATCCGTCTCAGAGATTTTGATGAAGAATTAATTTTTTAAAAAACCACCCTTTATAGTAAAGGTAAAGGTCTCCCTTGCTCGAAAGCCAGTCGAATCCGACTCTAGGATTGCGGTGCTCATCTCCGTTTCAAAGCCGAAGAGCCAGCGCTGTCCGAAGACGTTTCCGTGGTCATGTGGCCAGCATGACTAAACACCAAGGCGCACGAAACGCTGTTACCTTCCCACCGAAGCGGTACCTATTTATCTACTTGCAATTTCTTGCTTTCGAACTGCTAGGTTGGCAGGAGCTGGAACTAGAGACGGGAGCTCTCTCCGTCATGCGGCAACTCGGGTCTCGAACTGCTGAACTACCGACATTCCACAGCCTGCAGTTCAGCGTCTTAACCACTTGAGCCACCGCAGCTCCCTAAACCACCCTTTATACACTTGCCCTATTTACTGAAGTGTTTACGGATGTAAGCGAACTACCCATCGCCAACACCCCCATTCTTATCTCGCTACATATGCTAAACTCATTCAGTCCTTACGGATCCGTTCTCACCAAGGAGGGCTATATGTCCTCTTTATCGTAGTGTCTCTCCTTTTTAGAATAGTCTGTTGAAGTAGTGATTGTAATGTAATGCAATAAATATTGGGATGTCTTTCTCTGATCTGGTGACAGAGGAGACAGAAGACTGCACAACCAGTCGCCCCCACCTCAAAGAAAAGGATGCTGTCAATTACCTCCGTGCTCGAGAGGAGACCAATGGAGCGTAATGACAGGGTCTCTGTTAATTACTCTCAGCATCCCACAATTAAGAAGGGCACTTCTACACAATCAGTCTTCTATTTTGACATATTTATTTGCTTTACTATGTTTTCCCTGTAATTAAATCCAAACAAATGGTGGCCATATAAACTAATCTTGTTATTCCTGTTTAGATTTTGCATGTTAAAACATTATCACTATGTTGTATGCTGATTCACCCTCTGCTTATATGAATGAACTGTTACCTTCCATTTCAGTGTATCTGAGGAAGTGTGCGTGTGCACGCCAAGTTCATACCCTGAATAAAACTTTGTTGATCTTAAAAGGTACCACTGGACTCAAACTTTGTTCTGCCCCCATTCTGGTTTTCCCACAATGCACTTGCCTGATAATCTTTGCCTTCCTGAATTGCAGCCGCTGGATTTGGTCCCAGCGCCGCGTATCTTTTCCACATACCCGTCAAGATGTTACTAGGTGAAATGCTGGAATTCAAAAAATGTTTGTTAACTTGAAAGGGGAGGGGATAAATTTCACAGGCACCCGAACTCACCTGAAACAGCAACCACGCGCAAAGCATGCATTGCAGGGACTGAGCACACCTTGGGCTCCCAGCCCATGTGGGCATAGCATCTGAACAGAGCTACAGTGAAAACTTGTACAACCTGAATTAATTGCTTAATCTGTAACTGCTGTTTCTGAACGGGAAGAAATGGTAGGGCCTTCTTTTTACAACTAATAACTTCCCCCTCAGAAAAGTGACACAAACGCAATTGTCTGAATACGACACACTTTCAATATCAGTAACTGCTGTTTCTGAACGGGAAGAAATGGTAGGGCCTTCTTTTTACAACTAATAACTTCCCCCTCAGAAAAGTGACCCAAACGCAATTGTCTGAATACGACACACTTTCAATATCAGTAACTGCTGTTTCTGAACGGGAAGAAATGGTAAGGCCTTCTTTTTACAACTAATAACTTCCCCCACGGAAAAGTGACCCAAACGCAATTGTCTGAATACGACACACTTTCAATATCAGTCACTCGTTAGTTACACTCCCTCATCCCCCCCCCCACCCGTTATGCCCTTTCTTTTGACTGCAAGCTCCTTCAGCTCTGGGTTGGGAAATTCCTGGAGATTTTGGGGGTGGAGCCTGGGGAAAGTGGGGTTTGGGAAGGGGCAAGGCTTCAGCAGGGTGCAATGCCATAGAGCCCATAGAGCCCAAAGCAGCCATTTTATCCAGGGGAACTGATCCCTGTCAGCTGGAGACCAGTTGTAATTCTGGGACATCTCCAGCCACCACCTGGAGGTTGGCAACCCTAGCTCCTTTGTGGAAGAGGCCTATTTCTTTTGTTGATGTTTCCCTGAAAAGCGCCACAAGCCACCAAAGCTCTATTCGGATCGTAATCCCATTACCAGTTGACTCGTACTCCGTACTGGCTCTCATGGATTGCCATGCACTTGGTCATTGATATAACGGCAGCCTGTAAGATAATTTTTCAACAAGTAAGCGGACCACAAACAGCCTGGCCTTCAGCAGCTCAATACACAGAAATCATCACGTGGAGCTTTTGCAGGACACAGAGATAAATATGATCACGTCTGCAAGAGAGATGGCCATTAAAAGCATAGGGGTGGTCAGAGCCCACGGCAGACCAATCTTTCTGGGCTCTTCCCCCAATTCTCTTCAAAACCATTTATCCCAACAGCCTTCTGAAGGAGGAGGAGGAGGAGGAGGAGGAGGAAGAGGAGGAGGAAGAGGAGGAAGAGGAAGAGGAAGGGGAAAGAAGAAGAAGAGGAAGGGGCAAGAAGAAGAAGAGGAAGAGGAGGAGGAGGAGGAGGAGGAGCTGGTTTTTGTGCCTTGCTTTTCTCTACTTTAAGGAGTCCCAAAGGCTTCGTGTAGTGGTTAAGAGTGGCGGATTCTAATCTGGAGAACCAGGTTCAGTTCCCCACTTCCCAACTTGAAGCTAGCTGGGTGACCTTAGGCAAGTCACAGCACTCACCGCTTAAAAATAAGCATTCTCCCAGCCTAAAAATAAGCACAGCTCACCACCTAGTGGTGCCGAAAAAGAACTACAGCTTCAGGCAGCCAATCAATCCCTCCAGGATCTCCTGGCTATTCCACACACAATGCCATATGATAATTAATTAACAATCGCATTCCCTTCCTCTCCCCTAGAACAGACACCCTGTAGGGTAGGTGAAGCTGAGAAAGTACTGAGAGAACAGTGACTGTCCCAAGGTCACTCAGCAGGATTCGGGTGGAGGAGGAGGAAGGGGGATCAAACTTGGCTCTCCGGATCAGAGTCCGCTGCTCTTTACTACACCACACTGGCTCTCAAGCTCTATAAATTCTGAAGTAAGACTTGCTCAGATTGTGAAGACCCAAAGAAACAGGCTCTGGGTAGTCTCCCCTCTTCCCTCAGAAGGAATAGCAGAACCTCTTCCTTCCCATGAGGAGAGGAGGGCCTAGTGGTGGTGTGGAGGCGACAACAGCAGCCCAACCAGGTGGTGGGGAACATGTAATGGTCCTTGCGCTGGCAAGTTACTAGGTAGCAGCAGGCTTGGGGGGGGGGGGAGCACAGCTCGGCAAAGAGGAAGGTGTGAACATGAAGAGGGACAGCGAAGAAGGAAGGCGGGACGAGGTAGCAGATTTAATGATACAGAGAGAACTGGGCTCCCAATGAAAACCTGGGAGATTACTTCCTACTTTCCTCAGTGTCTATCCTTCCCCCTCTGCCCAGCCCCAGAAACAGACCCAAAGCCTACCACAAGCCCCCGGTTCTGCAGACTCCCATTGCGCCTTGGGGGCTTGTCTCCTTCCTGTGCTTCCTTCTGGGGCCGTCTGCTACGACACTCTCGCTTTTGCTCTGCTTGCCATGAGCCAGTCAGAACTTTACAACTCCCCTGTCTGGGCTGAAGAGGAAGGATGGGATAAGCAAGTGGGGGCCAGGGGGCACCCCTCAGCCGCGCCCTGGCCCCCACAGGCACCCCACTGGAGTTAGCAGCCTCAGAGCTGCCTTGGAAACCACAAGACAACTTCTCCAGCGAACGCTATAAAGCAAAAAAATGTTTTTAAAAAGCCGGAGACTGCCCGCGCGGGCGAAAAATGGTGGGAAAAAGCGCATCGGAACCGGGAGAGGAAACTGAAGACTACTTGAAAGCGGTTTACAGGTAAAACGTTACTAAACGGGACAGAAGCGTTTGTGTCTGAAATTACAAATATCTTCCAGTACGGAACCGGTTCTAAAACGGTTCTGTCTGAAATGACAGACCAGAAACCGTTTGGGAACCGTTCCTCTTCCGGATTATATCGTCTGTCTGAAATTCCTCACACCCACACACAAAAAAAATACACCCCCCCCCCCCCCAAAAAAAAAGTAGAAGCTGAAGTCTGGTTCTCCTGTCATGTCAGAATTACCTTGCTTGCAGCATACGTCAAGCCATCCTTAATGCCAAGATCGGCGTAAAGACTCCCCATGTTGATGATGTTTCCTTTTGTTCTCCGTAAGTAGGGCAGCGCATACTGTAGATGACAGAATATGGGGAGAAACTGCATCTGATGCCAAAAGAGAAGGCTCGGGAACCTGTCTTATACTGGTCTCTTCTGCATGTGTTGTTTCGTTGCTTGTGTTCCTGCGTTGCGTTGGCTTTTTCTTTTCTTTTCTGCATGTGTTTTGCTCCCTCTACTGGTTTGCTTTGATATTTCATCCCTGTATCACCGGCTTATTCCGGAGCACTTTTTAAAAGTGCAGTGAAATAAGCTGGAGACAGAATGATGAAATATCAAAGCACAAGAAAAGGGAAAAAGCCAACACGGTAAAGACGCACAAGCAATGAAAATTAGACATGCAAAAAAAACCCCACTGTCTCAGACCACCAGTCCTTTTTATTTTTTTAGAAATAAAGATTACACAAGACGAAAAATAAAGAGGCTTAAAGCCCCCACTGAATTGCAATTCTAAAAGATGAGGAACACTTGATACTGTGTTCTACCAAACAGTCATACACTTAAACATTAAATAAGTTTAAGAAATAAAATTCTACCGCTGGTGCAATTGTAAAAGATGCAGAACATTTGATATGCTGTTCTACCAAACAGTCATAGGCCTTCATTGCACTTCTGAATCACTGTGGTGTGCTGTTTAATGTCCAGAACGCTTCCTACAGTGCCACTTCCCCCCCCCCCGCTGCCGCCCCTCTTCCCCATGTGATCGTCCTTGGACCTTTTTTTTGGAACATTCGAAGTTGAGCGCTATAGTGCTAAACCAATATAGCACTTCAGTGTTACAGCGGCACCACTGAGATGCCGTAACTGAATTTCCCTAAGCTAAATTTTATCTATTTTGCCAGAGGACCAAAATGGTTTTTCAAACTATCTGTGACCCCTCTAGACCACAGGGCAGAACACTCCCTTTCTTCTGCCTCTGCCTCTCTTCCGGAGCCAGGCAGCCACCTCAGCAGACAGCACCACCGCTTATGGACTGGAATCCGCTCACCTTGCATCCCAAGAAAACGCCGAAGACATTGAGCTGCAGGAGGCTGAGGAAGTCTGGGACCGTCACATCATCTAACTTCGTGGGAGGGAGAACTGTTTGCCAGGGGAGGAAGCAGATGCAAAGGGGAAGTGGGTTTCTCAGAAGCCCAGGCTACAAAGAGGGAGACCAGATCCCCCACCCATCTTGCGGACGATGAAGCGGAAAAAAAGACCCTGCTCATTTCAGTTAAATCCACAGGTCAAAAAGAGTCACCAGCAGCGTTCCCTCTAAGCTGAGTTAGTGCGAGCTGGTTCACAGTTTTTTTACCCTCCGGCGCACACGTTTTTGTCCTAGCTCAGGAAGGATGGCTCCAGTCCAGAGCAAACTAATTTATGCAGTAGCCAAATCACCAGCCTGCTCACAACTTTAATGCTGACAGCTCACAAAGTAGGATTTTTCGCTCATAGGACTCCGCAGCTTAGAGGGAGGGTTGGTCACCAGATCAAGACGCAGATAAACAAAATGAACACAGAAAACTCTCTCATAGTCAGGCCTCCTTTTGTTAGAATGTGTTTCTGCTATTTTATCTACCACCATGACATAGAGCCCTCAGAGTAGTAGTAATAAAGGTAAAGGTCCCCTTGCTCGAAAGCCAGTCGAATCCGACTCTAGGGTTGCGGTGCTCATCTCCGTTTCCAAGCCGAAGAGCCAGCGCTGTCCGAAGACGTTTCCGGGGTCGTGTGGCCGGCATGACTAAACACCAAGGCGCACGGAACGCTGTTACCTTCCCACTGAAGTGGTACCTATTTATCTACTTGCAATGTCTTGCTTTCGAACTGCTAGGTTGGTAGTAATAACAAAACATTTAAGATACTAAAACTACAAGAAGCAAATCCGAGAACCAGTCAAATATAAAATATACTGCTATTAGTTCGAGGGTGGCCGTGTTGGTCTGGGCCGCAGTAGGACAGGTGGGGTAGCCGTGTTGGTCTGAAGCAGCAAGAAAAAGTTTGACTCCGCTGGCACCTTTAAGACCAACCAAGTTTCATTTAAAACTTTTGTTGGTCTCAAAGGAGCCGCTGGACTCGAACTTTTCTCTGCAACTGAACAGTTCGATTCGAGTCCAGTGGGCTCTCAGAGACCAACATATCCCCTCTGCTCTAATCAAGCTGTTTACAAGAT
>NW_015170896.1:1257918-1258223 GCF_001447785.1 Gekko japonicus | reverse complement strand
TTGCTGGGGGGGGGGCCACAACAGTGGGAGGGCTCCTAGTGTCCTGGCTGTCAGTATTTGTAACTATACTGTCAAGCTGTCAGTCTGCCATAAACAGCAATGTCAGATCAGGATGATCTAGTTGTGACAGTTAGTGGTCATATGATAAGGTGATTGCATCAGACTCTGCACAATCACCATGACTGTGCTTTATGTAAATTACTGTAATGTGATTGGTCTTCGTAAATATAAATGTAGAGCTGTACAGTGCTGAACATCTCCTACATGGGATCAGTTGTCAGCGGAGCACCTTGTCGGAGTGAACT